>NC_070634.1:6455649-6492890 GCF_947347685.1 Pleuronectes platessa | reverse complement strand
ATGTGTGTGTGTGAACATGTACGCCTGAGACAGTTTTTAATTATTCTGAGGTGAATAGGAATAGATGAGGCCAAGGCACGGTTTTTGTTTGGTGCTGTTTGTGCAAACCTGGCAGAGCACCCAAAGGCGTTACCACAAATCTTTGGAAGCTTCTCCTTAACAAAGCATAGCCAGGTACATTTGTCACGATTCTTCAGCTTTGGCTCATGTCCCATGAGAGAGCAGTAAGGGGGAAAAACAGCTCTACTTGAAACGAGTCTCACCCTTTAAACCTGCACCTTCTCACTAAACTCTCAGCTGCTGGGATACACTGAATAACATCAATTTTAAGCAATTATTATCAGCTTAGTGCATAGTGCATAGCCTTTATCGGTGCAATCTACTTTAGCGGCAGCAAGTCAGTCATGGTAAGTCTGTTAAATCACCTGCAGTCCATTCAAAAGAAAAACTAATTCATACAAAGAAAACCGAGCAGTTTAGTCAGAATAAGAGATTGCAGTGAACAAGTCCACTTGAGTTCAAGGGTGAACCTCGTAACTAACGTATATTTGTCTCTCCTCAAATGGCTGAGCACAAAAGAGCAGGACATTATGAAGAATCTATACTGGTACTCACTGTTTCTGGAGTAGGTTTTGCTGCTGCTGCCGGTATGATTCTATGGTGTGTTGTGGAAGGAACTGCATGAGCCTCCAGAGACTCTTTGATTTTTACCAAAATCTCATAAATTTCACGGCCTTTAATCTGTCGAGAAATAAAGAAAACGATGGTCAGCAATCAGGTTTGACTCGATCCAGACAACGTTTTGAGCAGCATCAAAATGACACTTACAGGCAAACAGAACACCTCCTCGTCTGTGGATCTTCTCTTCTTGATAGTAGACATCTGTATGCCGTGGGAAACCTGGCGGAAAGCTGAATAGAGAAGAGAGACGAGTGAGTACGACTGCCGGTGCTGGTAACTTCGCCTTAGCCAGAGCAGGAGGAAAACAAGCAGGAGAGCAGCAGAGAGTTCGGCAGCATTCCCTGAGAGCGGCTAAGGGTCCTGGACACTTGCAGCACATCAGGTAATGCCAAAGTTCGTCAGCCCATCACCAGCCCCAGCGCTACTTACGGCGTTTCGTACCGTCATTGCTCTTTGTGGCGTCTGTTACATGCTGCTTGCGGATGCTGTCCTCGTCTGCCTTGCGGTCTCGGCCCGGGCAGGCGCAAATCCTGGCCTCGAAGCACCGTCGGCCTAATACCTGACCGCTGGGAGAAGACGGGGACACACAACCGTCACAAAACCATCCACAACTTCACTGGAGGCATGAACTGAGGATGAGGATGACAATGACTCTTACTCTCTGGTTTCCAGAGTGACAATGATGAGAATTGGGCGTCTGTTCATTCCACCCACGCAGCTCGAGTTGCACATGAAGTTGTACAAGATCGTGGTGAATTCTGTTCCAACCTGAGGAGACAGATGAGAGAAGGTGAGTGACAACACTTGGTGACACGGAAGAAAAAACTGGTTTGTCGAAGCAGCATTAAAATCCTGGTTTGATTTTTATTTGTACTGCTCCAGTGTTCTTTCGTTTCTCTCAGGTTTCTGCAGAATATCAAGTTTTTCACTTTTTGGCTCTTTTCTTTTACTACATTTATATTTAAATCATCGCAGCTGCTGCGTATCAGGTGGACATGAGAGGCCGGGCTGTCACCGGCTATCTGTCAGAGTCAGGCTGAGGTGGAGAGGTATCACTGACAGGGCAGCATTGATGGACAGCTCACCTGGGGAGGTTCATAAGGAACAAATACACTCTGTCTTCCAGTGATGGTGTCCTCCAAGTACTGGGCGTGGCTGTTTCCCTCCACGCGAATCAGATGGCTGGGAGGAGCGATCTGACCTGGAAGCAACATGTGTCAGGTCAATAAGTGTGGTCAACAAACGCTGATTATTTACTATTAGAGTGAGAATTTTATTTGTAATAAATGAAAAGAACTGACCATCGTTGAACTCGCGGCTGAGCTCGTGGTTCGGGCAGCGCTTTACCACTTCGGTCACATGTTCGGCTTTCTTGTAAACAGGCATGGCTCTGATCACGGCACCCTGGGGCGGGTTGGTCAGGACTTTGATCTGAATGGGACATGTCTTGGCAATTTGGCAGTATAGCTTCTTCAGTTCTGTTGAGTACTGAAGGGAAGACAAAAAACAAAACAAAAAGATTAGATAAAACATAAATCAACTGAAAAAAGGAAACAACAACGTAAATGTTTTTCATGAGGCTCAAAAACAACCTGCAACTAAATCCTAAAAACTAACATTGATCCGGGTAACACCTGTTGCCTGGACTGTGCACTTCTGGTTTCCCCTGAAGCAAAAGGGGTTATAGACAAGACTATGTGATTATGACCTACCTGAATAAACACACACACACACACACACACACACACACACACACACACACACACACACACACACACACAGGTACGTTTTGGTTGTAAGAGTCAAAGATTTCTCCCCCCTGGGACTTCCGAGGAGCGTCATAAAATGGACCCCTCCAGCAGCAATTAAACTGGGCCTGGCTTTCATCTTCAAGGGAGGAGTGCTCTGCTAAAGCATCTGATGGCCACTCATCACACACATCAGAGCGACTGTAGAGACTGGTGAGCTAACACGGTTGAGCAAGAGGTGGGAAGACAATGACTCAGTTTTAGTCGTGGAGGATCCTTCTTTCGAAATGTGATGCTTGCTCACACACACTGGCTAACTTTCAAGTTTGTCAGCCAGGAGTCATGAATAATGGATGCACGTTAATCCGGCGCACAGTTAGGATTGATAACCAGCAAGTCATCAGAAAGACTGAATTGTAAGTAATAGGCAAACCCAACTGTGTAAACAAACCATTCAAATCAGTGCTGTGTAAGCAGACTTAAATCCTCTGTGTGCAGGAGACAGTGGGTGAAGTGGAAAATTTCCCTGTCAGGTTTCTGAGCGAAGAGAAGGGAACATTGTGAAAACCGCTTGGGGTTGTGTTCGAGAACAACCCAACGCAAAATTCCTCCTCGATTCAGTTTGGTTCCAGAGGAAGGGAGCCCGTCCCAGTACCTGTCTGGGCTGACTTTAAATATTACTGAAGCTTGGCATGGACGTTTACTCTGCTCCCCAGGCACAGCCTTTCATCAGGACAAACCCCAATCTGCTCCCTCTCATCTCCCTCTGCTACTAACCCCATGACAAACTACACACATTACTGCTTTTCACCCAGAGGTGGGATCCACCAACACCGACAGGTTAATAATACTCAGCTTATCTGCTGTTATTAAATATTAACAGTACATGCACAGGATGAACTGACATAAGACGACAACTGATAGAAAGTTGTGATAGTGTTCTATCTGTTAGTAAGGTTCAACAGTAGTTTGATTTGCCATTTGTGCACAAATTCATCTAGCTAACATGATATAGTGTCTGATGAGCGCAGTTCAGGCTCTGGGACATGTGTGATGACAGACGTGACTCTTCCTTAAACTCAAAGGAGCTTTCCAAAAAGTCCTCTAAAAAAAAAAGGTCTCAGGTGAATGTTTGCAGTTGCCCCTCGCTCCTAACCTGATACTCCCCGTACGCCTCTGTCAATCAGCTAAATGAGGTGGAGAAGCCAAGCAGAGAGATGAGGGGGGGAGAAAAAGAGAGAAAGAGGAAGAGAAAGAGAGCGGTGTAAAGGGTCAGTATGTAGACCTTCAAATAATTATAGGTTGTTGGTTTTTGTGTAGCTGAAGGCGAAAAATGCACAACTCTTAACGCCAAGATCTAATCAGAGACGTAAGAGAGGCACACAAACACAGTTGTGTTGATCATATCCTACTGGCACACACACACACACACATACACGCACTGAAGAGAACCATCCCAGCCCTGCAGCTACAGATTTCGAGCACACAACTATGCGCTGCTGGAGCTATGTTTGCTCAGCAGTGAGAGCAGGAGCTGCTGCTGGCTGCTGAAAGCAGTGCCTGGCTAAAGCTAACATGGTTCAGGGTGGAGGACGCCCGGTTGACTGATGGGATTCAGTGGCTCACACAGGGTGCGGCCTTCAGGTGTTAACATGTAATTATGAGTCTTTCATTGGTCACAATGTGAATTACACAGCCAGGGAACACAGAGTGCACAATACAGAGTCGCTTAATCACAATCGTTTGAAAAAAACTTTTCCAAGTGTTTGCAGGAACTGCCACGTGACACTTAGTTCTTCTGGCACATGCAGCAGTGAGGCAGTACAAATATAATGAATGAGCGGCAGAGGCTGTACAAACACTACCTACTCTGGCTGCTGCTTACAGATCTCCTGGACAGAAAACATGAACAAAGGCTGGTGTAGTTTGTACACGGAAAATATAATAATCTTACCAAATGAAACGCACAATTTGTTCTGATATGCGTACAGTGCTGCATGTGTGCAACGACTTTCTAACACTTTGAACGCACAAACACACACTTCCCGTGCAGTGCAGGTTGGGGCAGGCCCACAGCTGTGGCGTTCTTTTCTACCTGACAGGCGCTGCGGGCGCATGCAGAAGTCAAGTCCTGACAAACATCAGGCCTTAAACAAGCACTGTTTGGCGCCTCTGGTCTTGTCTTCTTCATACCAGACATGTCATGTCATGCCTGGAGCTTCTCCCAAACCTGTTTAATTCAACAATAATGCTAAGAAGTTTTTTTCCCCTCTCCTGTTTTCTCTGGAACAGAAACATAAAAAAAAGCCACCTCTCAGCAGAAAAGGAATATGTGGTAAGTTAAAAGTTTTAAACGATAATCATCTCTCGCTCTCAAAAGAAATGTGTTGTAGTCATCGACTTTAATCTTGACCCTGCAATCTCAGTGACAACTGTCCCAAGGCAAACCTGTGCACTGACATGTAGCATCATGTTTATGAAGCTAGCGTAAAATATGTATGTCACTCCTGGGATTAGCCAATCGAATGGTTGTCTTCACCAGTGACTATAACTACAACGGAGTTCAGTGCATTAGAAACTGAAAATAAAAGCAAAGATGGAGAGATAAAAATGTATGTTATGTTTCTTTTTTTCACTCACTTGATTCCAAACAATATGTTTTATGTATAAGCTTAAAGCTAAGTAATCACACAGTGGTGTTTTCTACAGACCAGTTGTAGTTACATTTTTTTATATATATTTTTATATATGTTTTGTGCTTGGCGAATCACTGCTGCTGGTATCTCCACAGGTTTTTGTTGATCTAAATTGTAGAGAGTGGGCTTTCCCACAATAATTACTGAGAAATCCCATAGCCCATATCATAAAAACCTTTTGACTCTGCCCTTTTAAAATTTCCCTTCTACCTTTTCCCATCTGTAGCTTACAGGGCTTGTGATGGGGCGAGTCGTGACAAGCTTCTTGACACAAACAAGTCTCAGCCCCATCTTGTGAGGCGTGGGACGGGCCCACAGATGTTCCAGGGGCAAGCTGTGTCTTGCTGCCTTTCGCTGGAAAACTCTTCTCTTTGAGCGTTCAAGGGCTCTCCTCCTCCTCCGGCGCAATGTGAGATGCAGCCATCAAGCTTAACTCTCTCAAAAAGACAGAGCCCACTCCAAGAGCACAGGGTTCAGGAAAGAGGCACACAGTATTTACACAAGTATTATCTACAGGCCCTCAATCCATTACTGTAATCCCCCGAGCTCTACAGCGTCCCAATGATCGCCCAAACCAGGACATTCCTCTCCTTTGACTGCTATACGTGGTGGCAGGTAATGCACATGGCAAACACAACCCATCTTTAGCTTCACAATAGTTGCATCAATTGCCAACAATGGCTGTCTCGTTTGCAACACTCGATGAATTTAGCACGCTAAAGCAAAGAAGCTAAAAAACATCTACAACCCGCAAATTCCTTTGACACGGCCGAGTGTTTTTCTCAGAGTGAATGATAAAAGAGGGAATTCAGGAGTGCCAACAAGGAAACTGTTTAGGAGCAGTTCTGGGAAATGTTGAGGTGCGTGTGTGTCACAGTTGTCCTAGACAGGAAGAGGTTAAGGTGTGGGTTAGGGATTAGGTGTGTCTCAATAAGAACAGTCATCAAAAAAAGTCAGTACACAGTCCATTAAGTCCTGTGGAAGATCCCACAGGCCTTCAAAAGGGGGGCATTAGCAGATCTATGCTCTGAGCAAAGCCTGCTGGTGACATCTTCAGTGGCTCTCCGCCATCAGTCCGTCAGTCCAGCAGTCGAGCTATCGCACTGCGATTATGAGAGCTTTGAGACAGATCACCTGAGATCAGGTGAGGGAGCCTCCTTCAAGATGGGAGCCAACACTGTAATCACCACTCTTTAGAATAGCTGCTGCCGACCACGGGGAAAATGGCTCTCTCTGTTATGGAAAATCAGCAGCAGAACAAAACAATGTTCAATGAGCGAAAAGTCTCGCAAATACTCTTTGGATTAAGTGACAGGGTTTCGTTGCTGGTGGACGATGCACAGACGCCTAACCTGACCATTCAATGAAAAAACATCTATGAGACTGAGATTACCAAGAAACCATTTCTGTGGCTCACACAACCAAGTAACTTCATGTTAAGTGGTTTATTTTTCTAATTTCCATTTATATGCTGCTAGGACAATGGAGTTTAGATTTGTTAAGAGCCTCCTAAAAACTGAGAGCAGGAGAAGGAATATACTTTATTTACCATTATTTATAATACCAACAGATTATTTGTCTATCATTATTTTATGTTATATGTTGTGTTTTTCCATCTTCAAACATTATACATCAAAGAAACAGAGGAAAGTCAATTATTTTTCACATAATTAATTTCGGGTATATAAATATATATAAATGTGAAAAATCTGAACGAATAAAACTCAAATTCCCAACTTTTCCACATTCAAACCTAAAAAAACTGTGTTGCATCATGTGTTTTGACTGAGGGACACAAAGTCTGTTGCACCTCATGTGTCAATGACTGGGATGTGTCCTAAACCAGTATGGCTCCGGCTCTGGGGCGTGCCTCTCACAAACCACACTCTTCAGCTCCTCACGGTTGCACATGAGACAAACACTTTTGTTTTTTGGACTGTGAAAATGAGAGGGATGAGTGAGGCAGTCTGGGAATTGGGTGAGTGTCAAAATCCCACACTCAGGAGGAATAAGGTGAGATGGCCCAGCACTCCCTGAGTTCAGCCTGTTTACTTGGAAGACACAGTGCATTAAAGTCACTGCATTGAGCTCAGCAGGTTTTTCAACAGTTTTAACAGCAGGTGTGGGATGTTCTTTTTTTCTATCTCACACTAATGATAGGCCTTTTTAATCACCATTTCCATTGAAAATGTAGAATCCGAAGTTACCATTTGGAAATAATTTGCTGTATTGCAGCACCATGACGTTATCAACCCTCCACATCTAGCCCAAGACGCCCCGACATTTTAACATTCGGATTCTATCCAAACTCTCCAGAAACCAATTTAAAAAAACAAAAAGTGTCACCTATGTCGTCCACAAGGGTGCTATCAATCCCCTGGACTTGTGGAGCTGTCCCAGTGGTTTCACAGAGCGGTGTACATCAGACACCAAACCAAGCAACTGTGCTCTGATGCAACAGCTGTCCCTCAGCCATGTCATGCCTAATGACAGAGCAGGAGGAGCTGGTTGTGTGGGTTTATGGAGCATCACATTGTGATATCTGCAGCCTGCACAGGACATCACCACACCTGGACCAACTGCTCAGTCTGTTTACCTCTGTCATCAACAAAGTACCAGTGAACTTTGCTCAAGTTGCGTGTAAACTGGGATTTGAACATGATCAGAACATGGTCAGTGAACATGAGGAATATGTAAGAGCAGAGAATCATTTGTTCAGCTAGAATTACATTTAAAAGCTTTGATTAATGTCTCTGACAGTAACTGCCTAGTAGTGGGATGATGCCCTTCAGTCTTTATTCTTTCAGCAAGTGAAGTGTAAAGTCTGAGTCTTTGCGAGAAATACCTGTGAATTAATAATATTTGAAGCTGTACATCTCAAGTGGCATTCTCCCCTGCGAGATGTGGTTATGCAATGAGGGATTTGCAGATGATGTGCACCTAAATCTGCCTTGAGCAAAGATTGTGAGATAAGGAGTTCAACAGTAAAAGTGTCTGTTTACCATCTTGTTTGAAAAATCACTCCTCTTCAAATGATGACGCGCTATGATGACAGCTAGAACATTAATATGTCTTTGTGGTTCTTTAGTTACAATGACAAGCATAGTCCTGCTGTATGACACACAAAACTTTATGAAACTAATTTGCCATATAAGTATATTTAGATTCATCAGGAAACAGTAATGTACAATCACAACACCAGAAGTACAAACGCTTGAATGTCCACTCAGAGGATATCGTGATTGATAACTTACCTGACAGTCTGAATTTGCCCTAAACAGACACAAACGTTTGGTCTCCACCAATAGGAAGCTGTTGTACGACCGAGATGTTATTTTTGTCTTTTCTTTTCTTTTCTTCCTAACATCCATTTTAAATTAGAGGGGAAGCTTGACACCACTATCATGTCTGTTTGGTTCAGAACCCACAAACAAGATATGTCAAGTGAATTAGTGAACTTGTGAGATGCTGGTAGGTGGGTTTACCTTTGCACAGAGCCAGACTAGCTCACCCCCTGTTGCCAGACTTTACATTAATCTTACCAGCTATTGACTGCAGTCTCATATGTCATGGACCAATACTGACTCAGCACATAAGTGGACGCTGATTCATGTAAGCGTATGTGTATAAGACTGATGGAACATTTCAGGAAGACAAAAGAAAAATACTTTTTATGAAAAATGTTTAGGGTTAGGGTTAGCCCGTCACTAACTACTTTGACAAATGTAGCAGATGGTGTCTTACCGTCCAGGTGGCAGACTTTGCCGTACTAGACTGCTGGAAGGACACATCAAAAGTGTGAGTGCCAGCGTAATCTGTGTTGGATGGGATTGCCGGTGAGGGAGACATGGCGTCGAAGGTGGAGCTGGGCTGGGCGTAGGGCGATGGGGCAGTCACGTTGTTCTGTGCATGGTCGTTGTTGTAGGGGCTGGTGGAGGTTGAGCCGCCGTTCTGAATGTTCTGATCCATGCTGTTCAGGAGCCCCAGGTTTGTGTACTGTGACTGGAGACAAAATGGAGGGGAGGGGAGAGGGGAACAACAGTTTTTTCACTAAAGAAGAATTTCAAGGACTTCAGACAAAGCACAATCTAAAACAAAAAACGTAAAACATGGATATGTAAGAACCAACCTCGTCTGATCTGTCACTTGTCATGACCAACTACGTAAACATTGTAAACCTGACAAAATCTGGTAATATGTTGTTATGCTGCATAAATCACTGAAGAACACACGGTTTGAGGTAAGAAAGAAAGATGGTGATGCTGGTGAAGGCTCATAAAATATGAAGAGATTATGCACTAGGAAGCTGAGATCTTGTTTCAAAAGAAAAAAAATCACGACAAAGCAGAGCAACACAAACCATCTTTTGCGGTGTTGTTTAGTGGTTTTTGCTCCTTCCTGATCCCACATGCTATTACATCTGCCATAATTGGCCTTAGAAATGTCTATATACCGTAAAAATACAATAAACTCAATGTCACTAACGACCATCAGGCCATGCTTGTTTTTAATCAATGTCCTTCTACTTCTTCTCCTGATCCCCTTTCCACTGTCTGAACAATTCAGACGGGAGGAATGGAATTAAAATGTCTGCCTTTTAACAGGAAGGGAAATATACGCCTGGGTCGTAGCCAGTCCCTTCCTGCTTGCTCTGCTTGCCATTCACCCCATTCCTTTCCATTTATAAATGGCACATTCCTGGACGAGGTGCCATCACCCTTGCTCTTCAGACAGCCATTAATCTCTGGGCCTCTTGTTTATTTCAAGCACGGCCGCCCACAGCTGTCCAGCTCACACCCACTGCACTGCCAGGTGTTAGCGGTGAGCCAGATGACCAACAAAACACTGATGAGTTAGACTATATAACTATTAATCTCAAGCTAGTGACTCGTGGAGCAATGTTGCTGCTTTATTAGACACAAATCCACAAACAGTCAGACTCGTAAAGTCAGACAGACACACCTGAGAGAGGTCATTCGAGTCAACCGCAGCATACTTGTAACAGCGCCAGAGGGTAGCTCGCTGTTTGGGTGAGGGTCACTGTGTGTGCGGTGCAAAGCTGCTTAACCCTGCCCCACCCCCCCCTCCCCACCCCGCAAACAATGACACCAGAGCTTATAAGAGCTTGACTGGACAACAATTGCAGTGGGCATGCAGGTGTTAGGAGACAAGTGTTTTGTGAATGGAACACACACAATAAAAAAGAAAGAACTCCTATCTGGTGGAAGTCCTGCAGCCTCTAGCAGAGAGCGGCTTCCCGACACACACTTCCTTACGATGGGCTAATTACACATTAGAAATTAGAAAGGGTTAAAGTCAATGGGCGGAGGATTGCCCAGGTGCATCTGAACTCAAACCAGTAAAAATGGGGATGGTCCAACCTTTTGTGACTAACAACAACAGAAGCTTTTTAGTTACATGATATATTTTTTTAGCTTACATTAGTGTGAAGGAAACTGTCCTTTGTTTTGCAATGACACAGTTTTCTGTTTACACAGTAGTTTTCCCGTAAGCAAGGAGTCAGTGATCATGATCATTCTTTAGAACTATGGTGCAATACACTGCTGTTGCGTTGAGGTGCTCAGCCATTCAAAGATGATGCCAGCTCCTCTGGTAGCCGATGCTGGCAGCTGCAAAGGTTAATGTGACAGGCACCAATTATCGATGTCAAATTATTAGCCTGAAGAGAAGGTGGATGCTGGCCAGGGACCAAACATAGATAAAAGCACGGACATAAAGCAGAATGCCTGACATAGAATACTTAACATGAGACACAGGGCCCTGGATAATGTGTCTCATGGTCTAAATAAATATAAGGATCAAAGATGAGGAATGAGGATAAAGCTATAATTGACCAGATAGTGAGGCCCAGAGAGGCAGAGTCTCACCTCAGCTCATCATGGTTTAATGTTTAATTGACTGGAAGTAGGATATAAGCTTTGAAAAAGATTGTGCGAGGGAGTTTAAGACCTTCTCCTCGTTTCCTTTAATCAGATCTTATTCCACTATAATACAGCAACCATTTAATAACCACTTTAGCTGCTCTTAAAAATTCCTTCTGTTTATAGCCGACGCTGTGTTTAGGCCTTTGGGATGTCAGGCTCGTAAGCAGGAGCACGATAAATCAGCAGCCTTGTCAGCCTCAGCAGCCTTTAATAATGTTTTTGAAGGTTGTTCTGTCTGTTTGAGGCCTTCAGTGTCTTTGTCTGAGAAAAAGCCTGGAGTAAGCACTTCAGCCCAAAAGGAAAAGGAGCCTGGTGACCTTCAGGGTGAAGGCCTGTTCATTTCAATGTAGGAATCTGAATTATCCAGATCACATATCGGGCATATTTCAAATATGACAGTGCTAATTTAAAACTTACTGCTAACGCCAACACAGCGGCATTCGGTATGGCATACTAACACATTCAAATTATTCCTTGACTTGTATTTATCAAGATGTCAAAGACCACATGAATGCACTAAAAGCTTTGAGTATTCAGTATCTTATTTGTTTGTCTTATCTGACTCAAGGTAAATCATGTTGATCTTCAGCTTCTGATTTCTGCTCCCTCCCTGTCAGTACATTAATGTCTGTGAAAGTCCAAAGGTTGTGATTATTGTTCATTGATTAATGTGTTAAAGTATCAACAGTAGTGGGTTCACAAAACCGCAGAGATTACGTGATCCAACACTGCCAGCAGAACATCTATCAACGGAGCACCATGGAAACCAAACAGTTACATAAACCAGAGTTTTGCCTCCTACTGGAGTTCTAGAAAAGATAAAACTATATCATTTTACATCTTTAACATAAAATACACAATGTCTCCAGTTGCTGCTGCTATGGTCACAAAGTGTAAGCACTGATAAAGCTTGAATGACCAATAGATGACAGGAACCAGAGCAGACCTGGCCTGAGGGGAAATTACTCCCATTCCAGACTCTCTGCTGACCTGCTCCATCTACCTAGGGCCAGAATATAAGAGCATCTCGGGGACGGTGATGAGTGACCACAGGGGAGGGAGGCATTAAAGGCTCACCGTGGGTTGGGGGTTGAGGTGGGGATGGGTGGGGGTCTATCTATTCCTTTTACCTGCTGGGGTGGGCAGAGAAGGTGATTGTATCTACATCAACACACCATTAAAGCAATTACGACCCTGGACCAAACAGCAGCGCCTGGTCGGCAACATTCTAATGGCTGCAGCGGCTCCCTGGAGACTGGGGATGGGGGAGGGGGAACCTGATACCTCACACACTGGGGGGATTGAGCCGGACACCACTTAAAGACCCCTGCTCAACAACTTAAAAGACAGTGACCCGACACACCTGCTATCTGCAACCTGCAATCTGAGAATCTGTCACCGCTCACTTGCTCGTTGTTAAGTTTTAGTTAAGGATTTGGTTGGTAAAAGAAAAAGCACAACCCTGTTGTTCAGTGGAAAAATCAATGTCAAAGGAAAATGATGGCTGTGACATAAAACTGATGAAAACAATCCTCAAACTACAGCTAATATGTCATGTATTTCATACAGATTCGATAAGTCAAAGAAGTTTAGCTGTTTTTAAGCAAACACGCCTTAAAGGTTAACTCGGCATGCAATTGTAATGGTTACATTTACTTGCTGTGAAACCATACACTTTTACAAAGTTAGAATAATGCAATGATGTGTAATTTAATATTAAAAAAGGAGCTGAAAATAACTTCAGTATAAACTCCATTTAATGTTTAATTCACTTTAAAACAGCCATCAGAACAGATCCATCAGTCAGGATGCTTACGCTTTCATTGTGAAAAATGGGAATCAGTCTTCTGATTGTTTTTTTTAAATGATGATTAATTAATTAAAAATCAAGACTTTTGTTTTGTGGAAAGAGCAGAAGAATATTTCATGAAAATGTCAGACTCACAAAGAAAAAATGACAAACACTGATCCCGTGAGTGTCCTGCTCTCCAAATTTGTTATTTAAAAAAGCTCACCAGAGTACCAGAGTACTTTCTAATCTTTGAAATGATGTACATGATGGTATTTGCCTATTTAATATTCTTTTCTTTATATTTTTCAGAGCTTTTCAATGAAAGATTCCTTGCAGACAACAGATGTTTATCACTGAAGAAAATCAAAACGCTTCAAAACTTTTTGGAAGTTAGATTTTCTCCCACATTAAAACACTTCATCAACAACAAACAGACTTAAAGTAAAAAGGTTAATCACATGGACTGAATAATGGATCTCCCAGTCAGACAGCTGAGATTTTATAAGGGTATTTTCAAAAATCCTCCAGGTGTTTACATTCCCGAGAGCCACACACGCACACAGATGTGCACGCAAACACACACCATCAAATGCATAATCCTTCTACCCGCTTCAAAATCTTCTACGTAATTCTTACTGTATTTAAAAAAGCTGTCTGAATTTGAGTGTATCCATATATTTATGTTTTACGTAATCAGAATTACATTTTTCGGTTACACCCAAAATATTCCTGTGTCAGGAAACAAATTATTCACATATGTCCAAGATTATGGATAAATAGGAACACTGACATTAAATTGTTATCCTAAAGCGTGAGGCATTTTACTCGTGTTTCACATGTCTTTTTCGCCCGGAAACCCACTAAAGGAATGGGAGTGAGGGCCAAGGCCCCATAAGCAGCTCCTCCGCTGGTCTTACCTCACTGTAGGATGTAGCGGTCCCTGTCTCCAGGTACAACATGTTGG
Organism: Pleuronectes platessa; assembly: GCF_947347685.1. NCBI lineage: Eukaryota > Metazoa > Chordata > Actinopteri > Pleuronectiformes > Pleuronectidae > Pleuronectes > Pleuronectes platessa. Next base: position 6,479,064 of record NC_070634.1, on the reverse strand, counting down.
CGCTGAGATTGAGCAGAGCTGCTGCTGTTTGCTCCACTGGCTCCAGGATTCCACAAATCTCTTTTCCTCACTCTGAACGAGTGATGTGGACTACAGATGCAGAGTGGACAAGCAGAAGCTTCTATAGGAATCTATGGGAAGCTGATATATACCTGGAAGAGAGGGGAGTGGTCTAAGAAGCTACCTGTTCAACAGCCGAGTCCACACCCATCTCCTGAGGAACAGCTCCTATGAAGCTCTGCAGACGTCCTCTAAGTCGAGTTGTGAATTAATGAATCAACTTGGAAGCTTTGCTCAAGATCAACCTCAACAAAAATATTGAATGCTTGATTCGTATGCATGCATTTTTCCGTATCTTAAATTAAACAAAAGATAATTTTCACCAGAGAACAACAACGTTATTTGCCATCTAAATTAAGCTATTCAAAAAACATTGATCGCATCCACATGGGTGGATGACATTAACATAATTTGCTAAAGCGACAAATTCTACCAACTAAAAAGATTGAGAAAATATAAATGAACACAGAGAAAAATCACAAGACGTGTGATCCTCACAGCGAGAACTGTTGTACTGTGCTGGGAGAGTATCAGCTACACATGTAGTCACCATTAGCATAAGAATAGCTCCCCTCTGCATCGTCAAGCAATCTTAATGCAGAGCCCCCCAGAAAAACAATGTGACTCCTGTAGATTGCTTGTATCTATCAGAGATGACTGATGTAGATCTGTTTTGGAAACATGCAGTGTCTCAGGTGGCAGCACTCACCAGCAGGCCCTTAGCACAGCTACAATAAGTCTAAAACAAATTCAGCATCATTTGCCAGGTTTTAAATTTTGGGTGGAAAGCTGAAAACTTTACATTTAGGCTCAGGTGGTTTTCGAGGTTCTCCCCGACCTCAAAGAACAATTGATTAAATAAGCAAGATAAAAAAAATCTGGTTTGTACATGAATCATCTGAGACTGAAAGTACTTGATTTTATTTAATGAACTAATAGAAACATGGAGTAACATTGCTAATATAAACATGAGTAGATGCATGACACGTGAGTTCACTGATCAACAGGGCGCAAGTAATTTCTCTTACTGCAGAGCCAAGGGGCTTAAAACTTTTGCCCTGTGGTCAGAATGATTTGAAAGCTGTCTGAAATCTTACGCACAACTATGAACTGAAGGCAGTGTCTCCAATCACCAACCACACCCGGGCCAGGCCCCGGGGCCACAGGTCAGCCTGTCACAAAAGGCAAATCAACACTTTAAAGAGTCCAACCCAGGGGCCTCCCAGCATAGCCAGGCCTCAGTGAAGGCCGGGCCAAACCTTTTGAGGGTAACAATTAGTTTAGCTAAACAAACTTCTAATTATGGTAAAACAACATTGGCATCTGAAAAGAAGTTAGAGTACTCAGTGTTGGGGTGAGGCTGAAGTAAACTATAGCACAGCCATTGTAGTTAAGCAGGATAGGAGAGACATATGACTTTATACTCAACTGACAGTTTATTAACTCCACCCAGCTAAAATTAAATCAGCTTAACAAATGTCTTTGATTCAGAGAGGTGCTGATTCAGCTTTATGATTTTAGATGCTGCTGTTTGTGTTGCTGTAGAACTGCATTGCATTATAAAGAGAGGTGGACACAATAATAGATAACACCTTTTCATAAAATGCAAAACAATTTCAATCTCTCCAAAAACTGCAGCCTACAAAACAACCATTGGATTAAATCAACATCCATCTCAACAAAAGCTGAAAAGCTTCGCGAAGGGAGGATTTATTGTATTAGTCTGCATTAGATTGAGTTATAGATAATAAGCCAACTGAATGAAATGTAACTAAAGCTGTTTTCAGACATTGAGTTTGCCTTTCACATTTGAACACGGTAGCAGAAGACTCCTCTCAGAAGCGTTCACAAACAAGACAGATTAATTCAGTGCTTTCAGGTGAGAGGTGGTGCTGTGTAAAAAGTCATCAACATTCCCATTCGGTTATGGTGAATCCTCTGGAGAATCTCCAGCTGTGTTCTCACAGAAAGTGACAGAGTCATTCGTGTTCTTACATACAACCACTCCGGATAATTCCAAGAGATTTCAGAGTTCAGTGTAGGTCTCAGCAGCTGCAATAAACTGCAATGGGCTTGTAAATCAATCAGCACATACCTTAAAACTTTATAAATCGCATACCTTTCTTTCATAATTGAATTTAGACCAATATTGAAACCAATCTAACGCAACACTTGGCATGGTTAAAAAAAGGATTCACAGGTTAGGATTACAATTTAACACCCTCCATTCAAATTCACTGGTCACTCATTGTCCTGCCATCCTAACCCATTTACTGGGAGAGTGTAGGAGCATCTAACTGCATCAGCTCAACTGTTACAGCGGTGAGAAGCTAAGAGTCAGACCAGGCAGCAGCTAAAGAACTGCAGATCCAGGGGCTCAGACAAAAGAGGCTTTACTGAAGTTTTTCCCTTTAAAGAGTCGGTTCCTTAAGTCAGCTAGATTAGTTTAGTATCAAGTATCAGGCTGCAGAGGCCAGGAAGGCACAGACACCTGCCCCGAAACCATCGTGGGCTCCCATCCACACTGACAGACGCAGGCAGTCAATGGAGAGACGGAGAGCATCACTTGGGTGGCAAATCCTAAACACAATCAACTGCCACCACATCCTGAAATACTATTGTTTAGAAGAAACTAACTTAAGCCGCTTCTGGTAAACCTGCATTTACCCCACTAGGCAATACAATTTCAAAATTACAACTACATAACAATTTAAATGGGACAGGTCAAACCAATTGCAGGTGTACAAGAGGAACTATAGGGGACTTATCAGCAACAACTTTACCACCATTCAACATTGGGTAGGTAAAACCCTAACTTACTGAAAGTTTTTTTGTGTCTTTGGCTTTTTCCACATAATTCATCATTCAATATCTGGTGGTAGCAGTGGTGCAAGTGCATGTGCATAAACATTGCTCATTCACGTGCAACAGATTCCGAATGTACATATTTATACACAGAATAAAAAGTGAAAGACAAGCTCTCACGTGAGAGAGAGTACTGCATTGATGCCACTGGAGGTTACATACACATCTGCAGTTAAACTATGAGGTCTGATTGCACACAGCTATACGCCAAGTAAAAGATCTCTTATGTAATTAAGAGAAGTGTAAACATAGTTTGATTCACTTTTAAATTGTGGCGGGTTAAATTAGAAAATGGTGGTCTGCCAAAGTGTAGAAGATTAATGGGAAACACTGGTTATACTTTACAAAAATCCACCAGACCTCCATTTTGACCTGTAATTTATTATATATGTAGAAACTACATGAAACACCAAAATATATGAATTCTGTTCGACCAATACATCCAGAGAAGAGCTCAAATACGAAGGTATCCTCAAACTACAATAACTGAAGTGAATATCGACTTGACAGCAAATTCATTTAGTCAGCCACAGGAACTCTTCTAGGGACAGAGGACCTTCACTTGCAGGGAAACCATTTCAAGTTGTGGCTGCTGTGCCTTCTGTGCCTCTGCCATCAAAATGTCATACAGTACTATTTTTCCAAAAAGAGCTCTCAGCAAAGATTCACACAGCATGTGCACAGTCTTTATTCAGACTGCAGCTACACACTGGTTGTAGCTGGTTTCAACATTCGGACCAGGGATGCGAAGTTTGCTTAATGTTGTTAATGTTTGATGAAGATGTTTTTCCACTCAGTCTAAAAAAGGAGAAAATGAAAAGATGTGAAAAAGAGATCACTATTACTTTAAAAACATTGGTCTCGCTGCATGTCTGCATTTCAATATCCGTCTAAAACCAGTCACACCCTGGTCACACCACAGTGGATTTCAAAGGAGACAATGACTCCGGGGGCAATTTCAATGTTGCACGCAAAAATCGCATCTAAAAATCTCAGCTCTCTTGAATGTGCTGTAAGTCTGAATTGCGTAATCGCCTTGGTCTTCAGTTGCAGTTAAAATTCAAACACTACAGTATAAAGTTAATAGTGTCAGGTTTAGATTCTTGTATTATACGGAAATAAAGAACCAGAAACACATGAACAAAAATAAATGGAGTACTGTTGTTAAGTTTTAAGTTTCTAACTAAATTTACTACTTTGATAATGTTTTTTGGAGATAATGTTTTGTTCTGTTAAAAATGTCAAAATCAAAAGCATTTTTAAATGTAACCAATGTATTTAAATGCAGTAATTTCAAAGTGATGTTTTACAAATGCCGTTGAAGTTGTTTATTAGTTGTACCTCACATGATCCAATAGTGTGGAGTGAAAGTAGAGTTAAGCTAGAGGACGTAAGAAAAATGATGTCAGGGTCATATGGGCTCATGCCCCCACAGTCGAACCAGCTCTCATCCTGACTCACTGACGCAACAGTTGTACACAGGGATCACGGCAAGGATCGTGAGTTCTTTGAAACTGTGCCTTAAAAACACATTCTTTATGCGCTGGAGGCAAACTGGTGGAGCATTAAAAAATAAACGAGAGCTCATTAAGGCTGGGTATTCAATGTACAGGTTTCCTTTGGATCAAGTACAACAAGAATACATGAGGAATAATCCAAGTAAAGCTTAAAATTGTGCTTCATGTTAATGAATTAAACGCGCCGTTGTTTGGGAGGTAAAAAGATCTAAACTGTGTATTCACACTGCAGAAGACAGGAAGTTCTGAGGTAAGATGGTTGTTATGACTCAGAGTGAAAGTGACAAAGAAGAAACATAAGACTTCGTCATATTAACAGGAACGATTGCACCACGTTAGGCGAATTCTTTTCAGGTGACAACTAACGAAACGGTGGAAGAGCTGATGCTCAGAGATTGAACCGGGAGGCAGCAGCCATCACACGTTAGACAAAAGAGGAGTGGTTAAAAAAAAAAGTACGAATCCAAACACAAACATGTAATTAGATCCCAGAGAAGACATGTGTCGATTGAGTTACTTTGCTGTAAAGTTAGCAAACCCTGCCTGTGAAGGACCTCTGTCCCTCCGCTCGACAGTGTGTCTTCGACGCACAGCTGAGCGCTTTATCTAGGTGTAAAATCAGCTGTTTGGGGTAGGATATAACATTACTCCTGCCACTATATCTGCTACATTCCTTAATGTTATTCTATCCTCTGCTTGCACGCTCCCCTTCTATCCCCCCCTTCCTTTTTGCCACCCCTCACCTTTAAGTTGAGAAGACACGTACTGATAGATGAGAGCTGGGACCTCTGCGGGAGAGGCAGGTGCTGCGTTAAATTGTTGCCCTGCAGCTACAGAAAAAAAATCTAGAAGAAAAAGGAATTTCAGATTAAACATAAACCCTACACAATACAAATAAGTCCCTCAGGGCACTAAACATTGAGCTGCATTCTAATGACTCATGAAAGAGGCACACCTCCACATTGGAGGATGGGGATGGCTGGTCGGGTGGATTGCCCACCACGGCTTTTCACCAGAACAGACACTTAGTAAGCACCACTGGGGCTTGGTGATTGGCACGCCGCCATGGTAGTGAGCTCTTAGCCCCCACACGGATACTGGCTGAGTTGCTGGCGTGCCAATCAGCGCACCACACCCCTCTTTGGTGCAGAGGAAAGTGGGCGGTGGGGGTGGGGCCATTAATCACCAGTTCAAGAGAGCACAGGCCCCCTTGGGGGATGCACAGGGTAACATTACTCAGTCCTTAAACAAAAAATGTATTTGCTATTTTTTTCCGCCCTGGCTGGACAACAGCATTCCAGCACTGGGAGGGGAATACACACATCATCTCTCAGTAGCAGAACTGACAAAGACACGATCACTTCACTGCAAATCAAATAGAAAGAGGCTCATACACTGCACTGACTTATAAACCTCTAGTAGCAGAATGCATTTTTTACAGCTTTACTCCACTGCACAATGAACATCTAGCTAAATGAAATGTAACATCTGATATCACAGAAAGCAAGCTCACAATCAGTGCTTTAACTGTATTAGGTCACAAAAAGTATTAAAAAACAAAACACAGGACAGTGAAACAAAGGCGCAGCATCAGGCATCTGTCTGTGTAAAATTCACATTCTTCCTCCAACAAACTCAGAGCCGCCTGTCTGAGAGCGGCCTCCCAGCTCCAGCACAACGAAATGAGATAATATCATCACTTCACAGACAACGTCTCACACAGAAACAGATAAACCGGCCTCATTCACTGGCCGCTGAAATACTTTGCGTCACATTCTCACAACGTTCACAGGGAAATTCCATTTGAAATATTTAACATAAACAGTTTGCATATCATAACTGTAGAATTTGTGGAATTTACCACTGGAAGTCCCATCAACTCAGAATAAAAGTCATCTCAGACGGTGTATTTATCAATCAGCTACAAATAAGTTTACAAAATGAAAAACCTAAAAATGATATTAAATTCAAGCTTCTATTTTATGCTAGGTTAAGACCACATTGGTTTTAATTAATCAAATTAAGGAAACAGCCGCATTCTGCTTGGATTTACAGCATAATTTGTCTGTTTGGAAATTGACTGGTTAAGAAATAAGCATTAAACTGACTGGCTTAAAAAATAAATAAATAAATAAGTCCCAATAAGGATATTATCATCACATTGTGATATAAAATACTGATACCTGCTGGGGTTGTGATGACATATGAGTGATCGTAGCTACACAAAAAGCCATTCACATTCACTCTCACATACCTATTATAAATAAATAATATATAAACTATAATTATTGATATCGTTATCAAGATACTGATCAAAGCTCCAGAGTGCAACCGTTTTAGTGGCACATGCAACCAAAAATCTATGAAGATCGACCAGAATTCCCCTTAGCACCTTTCGCACCATTGCAGCAAACATTGAGCTGGTGTCTCAGTATTTGATAGAGTCGTGTCATTTCCTGTTCTCATCTCCTCCACGGAGTTCACCCTCACACACACAGTTCCGGGTCTGGCCCCAAACACTCACAGATGAGCGATGAGAGGTGGTGAACGAGGCGGTAAATGTCGAAAAGTGGCGACAAAATGTGTGAATACAGGGTTTTCGCAACAGACCGCTAACGCTAATCCATTAGCACCGCTGCGTCAGGATCAGATCATCCTTCTGATCTGTGCTCACTTTATACTTTAACAATAAACACCAACACTAATCACAAGCTATATCTGAACAAATGATGTTACTTTATGAGACACGTATTTAAACACATTGAAAAGGTGACAAGGAGACACACACACACATGCGCCCATATAAACACAAACACAAAATCCTAATCCCTAGAGCAATTTTTGTTAACAAAGCGAATCAATTATATTTTATGTTTTGGTTTTGTGTGGTTTATTTTTTAATTTACATAGGTTATTTTTAATTCTCAATCAAATGTCAGACTAAACATTCTTTAGAACTAACTTCATTGCCCTTTAAAAGGGTGAACTTGCGTGATTATGCTGTTTTATTGTCATTATACCAATGATTTAAAATGGTTTTACAATGATGACAATAATATAAGTTATCACAATAATTTCTTGGAGAAAATATTGTCCAACAAAATTTGTAATTGTGACAGGCCAACCTTAATGCCTTTTTAATAATGGACAAACTTAGAGGTTGAATCTAATCAAATCAAGACCTTGTGAATCAGAATCAAATTGATTTGGGAAATCAGTGGAGATACCCAGCCCTCAGGAAATTATCAATATATATGGGAACTGCCAAGAAAAGGTATAATAGATCCATAATTGCGGTGCTAAAATGCGTAGTGAAAATGTTTGGGTGCATCTAAATTATGTGATGTTACACCTAAATGAAAAAGTAAGGCGCACTGGTGTAAACGATGTAAAAAGTTAGTGTGGAGCCCTGCTGATATCAAGATAATTGTAACTATTTACATTTTAATTGTTGATATAGTTTCTATTTCTATTGTTTTTTTTCTAAGATCTTTAATATGGGGATATGATCAAAGGTAAAATCCCTATGTTGACTCTGTACTTGTGGTGGCAATGGGAGATTTACTAGTGACTTTACTTGTGATTTTGTTGACCAAAAAACCTACGTACTTACTGAAAGTGTCTCGTCAGGCTTGTGCATGGTGATGCAATCCATACTGATCTGGATGGTGTTTCCTGTAGACCCATCTGTTGGACTGTCTGTGAAGTTCAGCTCTATGGGCTGGACTGAATGAATGGCAGATCTGAAAAATAACAGAGATGACAACGCTGAAGCACTGAAGTCTCTGAGTGTGTTTTGCTTTCACATCACATTGTTTTTGTGCGGATTTCACTCACTGGTCCAGCATATCAAACAGCTGGTTGAATACATCTTGGCTGAAGAATTCAGTTGTCTGTGCTGACTGGTTCTGGGACATGGCGGTGAGGAACGAGCTCTCTCTCCAGGACAAACGGGAGGACGGGTCCCTGGGTCTGCAGGGAGAGAGAATCACCCATGATCATTTTACAATCATTGTACTGCTCGTGTTCCAGAAACAGGACCTGAGGCTGGCACAAGTATTTTAAATGATAGTTTGAGAAATTGCAATGTCAGCAAACATACTACATGAATGTTGATGTGCGGGGCTGAGGTTTGGCCACCCAGCCAGCAGAGGAAGAAAGGAGGAGGAGGAGTCCCGCTAGCAGCCATTCATGAAGAGCACTTCCATTGTGAAGAAGTCAGCCTGCATAATGCTGAATATTTGTACTACACATAATGGTGATTACGCACCATTCAGACAGAGGCACTTTGACCTGCTCCCCTGAAACATTACACTTGCTCCAGAGCTCAGCGTGCCATTGTTCTTGCTGAAGTGGCGCATGCGGCAGTCTGAGACAGGCGGAATTCCCCCCACAGTCTATATGATAGCACTGCTGCAACTTCTGGTATGTGTACAGCTGGACGAGCTTGGGGGTGGGGGGGGGGGGGGGGGTGGAGGGTGTTGGAGATAGGAGTGTGTAAGGGGGGGGGGGGGGTGTCCATAATCTGAAACTGGAACTATTTTAAATTTTGGAATTTCCCAACACTGCCTGATGAATGATATTAATACCTGACTTACAAACACAGGCATATCTAATGAAGCCAATAATGTCACTTATGCAGGAGCTACACGTGGGGGGGTTTTCAGTTTAGAGTAAAGATGGGTTAAGTTTGCAGGGCCTCTGGAATAGAAGGGGGGCGGTGGATGTTGCAGATCCGGCTTAAAGATAACTCCGCCCCGGACAAATTAAAAATCAGACATTGATTAATACGTCCCTTCAGAAGCTTTGGTAACATTAGCACCATGTTGAAGCTTTGACCTCTTAAGAGGAGCAGTTAACAGCTAGTGGGAATATCTCATAGTCACTTCAGCTCAGGTGCTGGAAACAGTGCATTACTTTTTTGCTTCATCATTCGTAAGTTGTAAATGAAATATATCAAGCATGTTGGCAAATATACCTTTTTGTGAATACTCGAAGGAATAAACCATCCAGCATTATAATTTACACAAGCTAAAATACATTCACATACTCACTGTTTGCTCTATCTATTCATAATAAACCCATGAGCACAAAAGTATCCAATGAAAGAATAACTGTAAATCAGCGTTATGTTGTGTTTAGCATAGTTAGTGATAGAAAAGAGCAAGCTAGCTCATTTTGAATATATATTACAGCTTCACAAAATAACTTCATTCAATAGTAGTAACAGTAACAGCTTAGTAAAATAATTTCTGAACCGTTTTGATAGACAAATGTAGCTGCACTAACATTTTCACCGGGAGTGGATACGCCTGCATGGTCTTTAAAGGCTACCCTGGCTATTTGGCTAACTTTAGCCTGTTGGGCTAATGATGCTAACAACTGAATCTCTTGGTAGTTTTACCTCCGGTCCCTTCGGCTGCTTTAGTTTCACTTCTCTCCTGCAGAAATAACTGTGACTGCTGGTACTTCATTTAATCTCCCAGAGGAAACGCTGTAAAAACAACTTCTTAACTTTTTGCTGCTTGAGCTACTTAACCTGAGTGTCTTGGTGGTAAACAGTCTTGTATAGGGCAATTCAAGATGGTGGGGTTCTTCTTTGTTGTAAAATCTAAAATAGGAGAAGAAAATCTGTTTGATTAACATCCAGTAGAACTACTTAATGAATTAATCAGATAGACAACTTTTAAATTGTCAGTAATAGTGATACATTTAAAAAGTACTTCATTAAAATTACATTATCTTTTAATTTCATAACTTTACTCATCTGTATCCATCATTTGTTTTATTTGACTCCTTTTTATTCTTTTATTCATACAGATTTGATACTGTTTATTTATTTCACATCTTTCATTCTCTTTAGCTCTTCTATTCTACTTTTTTTAATCTCTTTTATTTTGTTTGAAATTAGTCATAAACAGTGCTTTTTGATTACTAATTGATTCTAAATTACTTTTTCAATTTGTCTCTGTGTTGTTTTTAATGTCCCTTTACAGAAAGTGTAAAGCCTCTATGCATGAAATGTGTATTATGAATAAAACTGCCTTTCCTTGTCTATATTATATTTTTATGCATATTATTGTAAATTAATTACATAATTCCATGAATCTGAAAAGCTTGAACAATTATGACATGTGCAAAGGTTATTTCTTAAGATGTTGTTTAGTGGGTCTTTTCAGATTGTTCTAGTTTTACTAAAGCATTATTATTTTTTTTAAATCAACAGCATAAATCCAACTAAAAATAATTAACACATGATAAGTTCATCATGTAAGCCACTGGAAAGCCACTGTAAGCCACTGGAAAAACAAGAAAACAAGGTGGATGAATTAATAAACCGACCGACTGCAGGCAAAACAGGTGTGGTGTCATGTCTGTTTGGGAAGATTTAGGTGTGGTCCCTACACTGACCTCTCCCTCAGTTCAACTTCAGTCGATTTGGCTTTAATTTTAAACTCCTAACTGTCACTTCTATTATTTCACTTGCGCACTTTTAAGCTTTTGTTTTACAGCTTTGTCTGTTGACCAGTAAGAATCCAGAATATAATCACAAAAGTTGCACATCAGGTTCAACATGTAAAACAGTGCTTATGCTCGATAACACAGTTTATTTATATCACAGATAAATGTTCTTTTACTGATGCAGAAACCTTGCATAATTGACCTAGGAGCTCTTGAAATTGTAAAAGTTTTCTATTAAAAAATATTGGATAGTGTCCAAAACATATTTTGGAAGCCGAGAGCAACCTCACGTCCTCTTTCCCCTGCACCTACGTTTTAAGGAGTATTTGCATGTTTGAATTGTTGAGTCTTAAGTAGTTTAGAAATAGTAAACAATTTTGAGATCTTGCCAAGATCTGATCTGTAGATGAAGTTTAGAAAAGCCTGAATTCACGGAAATCACAGACGTTCATATAGATGGGTTTGTCCCTGGTCTGGCTGATGTTTGTCTGCTTTTGGGTGTCTGGTTACTCAGAGGTTTTCAATTGGCCTGAGGCGAAGGCTGTTCAGCCTCCACTTAAAGACGGTGCAGCGCCTCCAGACGAGACTGGGGCAGAGGTCAGCACTAAACAGGGATGGCTATTGTCTCTTGGCAGGTTGGGCACACCGACCGATGAAAATGCAATCAAAACAAACAGCCCAGCCGATCGGGGCCCTTCTCCAGTGTCTTTATTAATCACTTGTTCAAAGGCCCTAAGACCTTCTCCCCCACATCTGTCAGCCCCGGCTGGATGAGGGACATGACTCCAAAACAATAGAAAGCACCAAGGTTTCTCCTCCGTTTCTCCTCCTCTTATCCCCTAACATTTATAGAAGTGAAACAGTCTGACCTCAAATCATCTGAGGCAAAAGGACAGGCACACATTCCTTTAAGGTTTAGAATGCAATGAAAACACGGGAGGGGGAGAGAATTAGCGAACTAAAGAACATGTGTTGACACTGAAAGCTGACAACACCATAAAAAACAAAAAATTAAACTTTTCTTGCTCAAAAACAGAATAAAGTTCCTCTTGTTTTTATCTGAAACATGCATTACATGTCATTTAGCTGAAGCCTTTGTCCAAAGCAACTTACATTTTTACTACACTCAACATTTCTTAGGGGCCTTTTAGGGGTTCATTATCTTGCCAAGGACACTTCGGCATGCAGATGGGGAAGAGTGGGGATTGAACCGGCAACCTTCGTGTTGGAGAACACCCACTCTACTCCCCAGGCCACACCGCCCCATACATGACATAATAATGTGTAAACCTGTCACAATGTAGTTATCAAGCTCCAATAATCTCATTATTGTGAGCCACAAAAACCTGACATTGTTTTATCGGAGCACAAAACTTGAAGCAGCAATAACTTTAAAACACACTATAGTCCAACACAACTACAACAATGCGGGAGCATCAAGTTATAAATGCACGGAAGCAGACTGTATCTGATGGCTCAGCGCATAGCAAATTAAATATTTCTTAATTCTCCTAATGTACACGCAGAAATACAAATTATACTGTACCACTGTTTCATAATGCATTAACCCAGAAAACATGAAATTACGACTCATCACTAAGAAAACCATTAGGATGGAAACAACACACTACGGTTTGTTAGCAGCTATATTGATCAGCCAGCGATTCATGGTGTATACTGCACTGATTAATATAAGTAAATGTAGAGCGCAAATAGAGAAGTAAGATGCTTTTAAAGTACAGACATAATATAATTGAAAAGCAAAGAGTTAACATGGATGTCAGCTTTGCAAGTGTCAGAGAACTAATGCACAATGATAACGAATAATGATCTGCAGTGAAGACGGAGTGGAGAGTGTGAATACATCACTGTGTTAGAGTTAATTCATACTGAACAAATAATATGTTTGAGATAAAGATGAAAGATTGATATTAGATAGACAGATAGACAGATAGATAGATAGACAGATAGACAGACAGATAGACAGATAGATAGATAGATAGATAGATAGATAGATAAAAAGATAGATAGATAGATAGATAAATAGATAGATAGATAGATAGATAGATAGATAGATAGATATTACTTTTAGTTTAGATACTGGGGTTTCCCTTTTATTTTCTATTTGATTTACTAATCATCAGTTGGATTAGTGGCAGATCGATTTTATTCTGATGAGATCTATTTGAAAGACCACTTGTTCTGTTTAATGCTTATTGTTTATTGTGTTTCATTAGCTGTGTTGTAGAAAACATTATCACGTTATCATCATGGGTTTTGGTTTCAGTTTAATGCTTCAGTTGAATTTAATGTAATTAATATAAGTAAATGTAGAGCGCAAATAGAGAAGTAAGATGCTTTTAAAGTACAGACATAATATAATTGAAAGGCAAAGAGTTAACATGGATGTCAGCTTTGCAAGTGTCAGAGAACTAATGCACAATGATAATGAATAATGATCTGCAGTGAAGACGGAGTGGAGAGTTTGAATACATCACTGTGTTAGAGTTAATTCATACTGAACAAATAATATGTTTGAGATAAAGATGAAAGATTGATATTAGATAGACAGATAGACAGATAGATAGATAGACAGATAGACAGACAGATAGACAGACAGATAGATAGATAGATAGATAGATAGATAGATAGATAGATAGATACTGGGGTTTCCCTTTTATTTTCTATATGATTTACTAATCATCAGTTGGATTAGTGACAGATCGATTTTATTCTGATGAGATCTATTTGAAAGACCACTTGTTCTGTTGAATGCTTATTGTTTATTGTGTTTCATTAGCTGTGTTGTAGAAAACATTATCACGTTATCATCATGGGTTTTGGTTTCAGTTTAATGCTTCAGTTGAATTTAATGCTTATTCAAGGCTATAGGTCCATCATCTGTCACTCTGAGTTAGAAGCATGTGCACCTGAATTACAGCATTTGAAATGATCAGAAGTCCTTTACAATAAGGAAAACCCATTGGATGCCTCGTAATCGGTCAGCCACTTCGGCTCTGCTTGCATTTCACAAAAGCATTGTTGCTGTTACTGTGACACACTTATAAATATATATTAGGACGGAGCAGCAGCTGAGGATCGAGCAGACACAACTGTTCTCGTGTCACTTTGGACCTCCAGACATTATCGGTCTGAATGGCAGCTCAGGTCAAACACAGACCAGGGAGATTCCCACACATGTCAATAAATCATTCAATGTTCTGATACTTCTATGTTCAGAATTCCATTCATAAAGAATAATGATACATGTAAAACTAAATAAAACACTCCCATATACCGCATGTTAAATTTTGTTTAACATGCGGTTTGTTCAATATATGTCATATATAATATATTTATATTCTGTACAATACCACGTAATATATGGTAAAAACAACACTGGGAGTCATCAGTTTAAACAATGTGTATGTACTTACCGATACAAGGGAAACTCTGGAGAATACTGCACAGCTGTGTAAGGTGAATTCATGTTGTCATGCCAAACGTCACTTTGCTGAAATCTTCGAAACGCTCAGCTGCTTAGAAAGTCACATGTATCAACGGCTGTACATGAGCTGTGCTAATAAATGTAAATTAAGAAGAAAAAAAAATCTGAAATAAATAAAAAAAACATAAACAAACAGGCATGGATTAAAGTGCCAGAGGGTACAGTGCAGAGTGGAGAGAGTTTGAGAGATGATTTGAATTTAGGTATTTTTTCTTAAAGCTACCCAACAAATAGGAGGAGCTTGTGCTGGCTCTCGGACCAATCCCCTGCTGCAGTCGTGCAAGATATCACTCACTCGCAGTTGCTAGGATATAGATATCAAGCAACTACATTTGACCCTGCACCCCGCGACCCCTCCCCACCAACACACACACACACACACACACACACACACACACACACACACACACACACACACACACACACACACACACATACACAATCATGGCTAGCCACAATCCTGAAAAGCTCACCCCCTGCCATAATGCTTGTGTTTCTCAGGCCAGTTCTGATATTTCCCCTTAGACTCCCAAGTGGTTTTCGGGGTATGTGGGCATGTGTGTTGCGTCATGCCTGTCACTAAGGTCCTGGTGGCTTTCATCATGTTGACTTCGACCACAGATACTTTCTAAATGACAGCGATTGTTGCTTCTGTGCCGATTCAGCAAAAGCAGGGGAAACAATAGAAATCACCCAAGTTTTTGATTTGAAGGAAGTGAAACATACTCTCATAGCAGGAGCTCAGATGTCTACTGAGAAATCTAGAATGACTAGTGAGAGAAGAAAGATTTTAGTGGAGGATGACAAATGCAAAGATGGCCACCGACTGAGTGCAAGAAGAAAATGACATCCTATATCATCTATATCCTAGTGACATAAATAGAGACCATACAAAAAATGGTGCGTTTTGGCAATCCTTAATAGTAGCCCATAAGAATTCTTAATTAAGCACACACAGATATCGTACCACATCCCTCTCAACCAAGTAGTGTGACACTGAAACCTAGAGGTGTTGTGTGGTTTGCAGAGATGAGCAGCAGATGAATCAGCATGCTAAAATAAAAGGTAAGGTCACAGCGGGGGGAATGATAATAAATAGATGTGGTGTATCCAGGGAACACAAACCTCTAAGCTGCTCTCTTGTACTTTTAATAAAGACATACAGCCCCTCTCTCCTCTGGTCGTCTGCTATGCACCTACAGTATGAGGAACAGCACTGATACAGCAGACATGCATACGGTGAGTCAACCCGGTGAGGTGACTCTGTAATTACACAGCTGCCGGTTTACAAACAAAACATTCACATTAGAAATGTCACACCTAGCTAACTACCTCATAATGAACATTATTATAACACTCAGATGAACATCATATTTTTAAAGATTGAGATAAATTAAAGCTGACTTCAGTTTTTCCTGTGGCGACAGTCTGATTGTGAGGTGAACCTGTGTGAACGTGGTGGTATGTTAATGAACTTCACGCTTCAGTCTAGTGAAAGCTAGTAGCCCTTTGAGGCTGTAAGTATCTATGGTAGTGCTTTGAGCTAATGTCTTACTATCAAAATAACGATTATTAGTCATTTCATTGCTGTGTAAGGTCAGCAGAAGCACAAGAAACCACTTCAGGAGTTGTACATTGGCTGGACATGCTGGTCTAACTTATATTTCAGAGCTGAAGAAGCATCTTGGACAAGAGAAACAAAAGCCGGTGCAGCCTACTTACACATGTACAACTCCTGAAGATACCATGGCCTGGAGGTTTAGATAGCAAGCAGTTGTAAATCCAATTATTATACTCTTTTAGCTCAGTTATTGGTTTTCACCTGCTTAAAGCTCTGCTATGTGTTCATCAGCAAGTTGCCAGCTGTGTCTGTGCTGGTTGGATCTGAGCAGGTATCATACATTGACTTTTCAGAGCTGTCTAGTTGAACACAGTTTTCTGCTCTGGCTGAGAACTTATTCAGAATGGAGGGAACTGAATCATTACATCCGTGGGCCCGACGGTTAAACAATGAGCGGGAACTCACTAAAGCTCTGTAAAGCTGAAGGGCGTGGCAGGATCATTCTCAGTAGGTTCATTATGATGACTGATATCTTTCATACTTGATTCATTTATATTGTAAAAATACCAACTGCTTTGCTCACAATGTCAATGCTACAATGTTCAGCAATGAACATTTAATGTGGCCCATTCCTTCAGAGGCTGCATTTGTAAATTAGTAAATCCTCCGTAGTCCAAACCATTTCATTTTGTCTTTGGCTTCATGGACTTTGTCAACAGAAGCCATGGCTTCGTTCACTTAGTCCTTCAAGTCGTACAAACGTGCAGCCCCCACACAGATAATACTTTGTTGTTAGCACGCTAACTAGCTCAGCTATTAAGTATTGGACAAATGACAAGATGGCACGAGATGAAAAATCAGTTCTATTTTAACTTTTAACTAAAGTTGTTATATTTACTCCTGAGAAGATTGATGAACACATTAATGAACGTATCAATGTTCAGTTGTCAATACATTTCTGGAAAAAGAAAATAAATGCCAACCTCATAGAGGTGCTGGGAGCACAATTCTACAACTGTTATCAAATTCTTGTCTGGATTGAGCTGCATACTTACATTTCCACATCTAAAGCCATGCTGGAAGCAGAAAAATATAATCTTAAAATTTTTTTTGTTGAATTATATGGTTGAGATTAGCAATGCAAAAAAATACTTTTAAATATCCAACTTTCTATAAAATCTGAGTAACATTGTGGAATATTACTCAGGTTTTGGACTATTTAGACCATTATTTAGATAACCGATATGATTTAATTAACACACAAGTGTTCTTACTTATCAAAAGTCTACTGTTTATCTGTGCAATTTTTAAATAATTATATCTGAGGAAAGTTGGTTGGTGGATAAAGATAAACAGGTTGCTGAAGAAGATACCACTGCTGTCACCCTGTGCACGGAATAGCACCATTGCACTGTGCCTGTCTGTCTATCTCCAAGCAACTATTCTACAAGGTCACTGCTGTAAATATCAGTTGTTGTTAATCAGCTTGCACAGTTAAAAAAAGTCCCCCGCTGAAAATACAGATCACCCACAAACTGCATAATCACAACGACAGTAAAAAAACTCTCTTGTAAAACCTCAGGGTGATTATTGTGTTGTTTATTAACATGTAGCTTTGACTACATCCATGCTCCTCCTATCATAACAAGGACAAAGTGTCCTCAATGTGTCATTAAAGCTGATATTTACCATGTCATCCGAAACCCTTACATCATTAATTACTCTGAGGCTCAGTCGTTGGGAACCAGTCATCGAACCCTATTACTTCATTTGAGATATATGTGTGTTTATGAGTTGACAGCTACGTCAGTGACATGTCTGGTACAGTCGTCAGAAGCAGTGCACATATGTCAAATGCGATTCTTATTCAAACAAGGCTCTAATTAGAGGGGGCTAAGCTTACTTTAATCTGCAATTGTATATATGATACAAATCCATAGATGGCAGCCAGCCTGTTTGGCTGTACAGTGCAATATCTCTCAATATAATTGATTTTGGTGCGTGCGTTGTCCTGACGCCATTATGTGGCCCCAATCACACAGCCTTATTAATGTCAAGAGTTTACATACGAGATGCCAAAGAGCAGTTGTCGGAGCAGCTGATGAAGTAGCCTCAGTGTTTGCTACACTGCGGAGAGCTGTATTAACAGTGTCAGTCATACACACCACACTGTGGCCAATCACTCTCACACTGCGAGGGGGTTATGTGGGCATACTTGTGTGCATCTGTGTGTATATATTCCAGTTGGTGACTAATGCAGGGGAAATCCAGATGAGTCAAAACTACCAGTGTCCGGTGCGGAGTCTGAGAGGTGATAATTTACAGACTATGCTCTAATCTGCCCAGCAACTTAGCATTGTTCATAAAGTCCCTATAGGGTAACCTCTATTTTAACTGACAATATGTCAGGGGAAGTACATGGGAACATTATGCAAATGGTCAAGAATATATAAAACAATAAAATAAATCTTTTTTTTTAAAATGTTATCAGCCATAGTAAATTCAGTTCCTGGAGCATGGAATATTTTTAGTCTCATACAACCAGTCCCGGACTTCCATAACATCACTGAAGTTAAAAAGCCGCAAACTTGCACAAGCTCTCCTATGTGACCAGCAAAACCTGTATTTTCACTCACTGAATCATTATTTGCAGTAATATTCAGACTCCCAGACAATTACTGATGCTTTCCCACGATATGATTCAACACTTTTTTGTGTGTCTTTTGTCACAGTGACTTTTACACCTGAGATCAGGTCGTTGTCACGTTGGGAAAATCTATCTTGCCTGCAGCAGTAAAAAGGCAGTGAGCCAGAGTTGGATGATACAGCCAGTATAACTCGCTTCGGTTGAGAACAGATTTGTTTTTGCTTAACAGCACAGTAATAATTAATTACGCTGGAACTGGCAGATGAAAGAAAGGGTAATCTTAAATTTTAAAATAGATTTCATAGAACGCATTTAAAAAAACAAAAACATTGTAACAGCAAATTCAACACAAATGATGTTTCTACATTAAAGCAACTTGAATGTATTTTTTGTCTACTTACACAAGCTGAAAACACAATGTGAAGATAAAGTTGAAAAAGTCTTTACAGCCAAAACAAGTTGACAAACAAATTGTTACCGTGACTCCGTAGTCTCACAGAAGCTGTTTCTAAAGATATCCTTTACAGAAATGCAATTATTTATTGTCAAACAAGACAAAACAATGACATTATTACTCAGGTTGCCTTCATATTTTAAAACATAAGGTAAACACAGACTGCCTTCAGTCTTTCCTGCTGTGGTGAAAATAAAAAAATCAGACTCTTTAGCTGCTAATGCTCCTCTATAGTTGCTTCATGTCTGTGCTGTTGGAACTCAAAAGGTAGTGAACAGTGAGTTTTCTGAAAAACATCACAAGATTATTTTCAATTTCTCACTTATTTTGTACCATTTGGTCGACACCAAGTCCAGATGGAATCTTCTTAGAGTCCTCAACTGCTAAATGCTCCACTTTGTTCAATAAGGTGATGCAAATTCTGTTTATTAAAGTTTGAAAACAACTGCCTGTTTTTTCTGGAAAATGAGTGTTCTGACTAGAGGCTGCACCTTATAAATCTTATTGATTAATCTATCAGTTGTTTACTCCATTACATTATTCAGCATGATGATGGAGGTGCCATTGGAGGTACCCATCATTTCCCACTGCCCTAGGTGTATTTAAATTATTTTATATCTGACATATAAAAGTCTTACATCCTCATATTTTAGTAGTTGAACTTGTGATGGTAAACATTATTCAAATGTGATTCATTTCCTATGTCTAGCTCTACAAACAGCCCTCTATGCATATAGTCTATATTGAATCTATGGTAAATATAAAAAGTTATGGCTTAATTTTATTTCACAGTTGATATTTTAAGAAAAAAAGCTCATTATTTGTCCTCTACCAATATCTAAACATTAGCTGAAAATGATCAGAGGATTTTACAGGACCATGATTCCACATGCAACACATTGTGTACAGTTTATAGATCTGGAAAACCAGCAGGCACGTGAGGGACTACAGACAAAACAAAAACATGAGCGTGTGATTAAAAACCTGCTTCGGTTCAAACCAGTACAACTGGATTGCTTTTGTTTTTCAGACAGAATCCCTTCACGGACAGTGGAGAAGGTTTTGGTAAACATGATCAAATCCTCTATCACGAACCAGCCTCACATCTGAGAGACAGACAACCTGTGAACCACAAACCATCAATCACAGCTAATCCTGCACTAAAGCTGTCTTTTGATGCCAGTCAACTTCACTCAGGGTGCTGTATTAGCATGGTGCAATGTGGCTTCACTATCAAAGTGGGGCAATGAAGTGAAACACATGCAGCGTTCCTTTACACAACAACTAATTACTGCAAAACTTCATGAATAAAAGCTGAATGTGATATTCAATTGGTCTTAAATAGACGTGTGCATCAGATTACAACAAAAAACACACAATTTCATTGAACTGTTATCAATGTTAAATCACATGATGCCTAATTTAAAACGCTAACTACTACAGGTTCCCCTACCTAAAGACTCATTTCTTGCAGTTGATACATTGGGATTAGATGAGGTTTATCCTATCTACAGGCATTGAGTGAGGAAATCGTTCGGACACTGTGAGCGAGGGTGATGATATTTACACTGAAAGAGCAGGTGTTCCCGGGACCTGCTTCAGCACTTCTGTGAAGTAACATAATCTTTCATATTCTAACTTTCAGAAATATAGTCCATGATGTAAAAGTTGTGGACCGGTGTTTAGCAAACCACACCGCCGGTCTCCTGGCAACAGGTTGACAAGTGTGATTGGTCTGCCCCTCAACCTATTAAAAAGCATGTACACGTAGAACATAATGATGCCTGGGGGCAGCTCAAAGACACATTACCCTCCATCCATGAGCTTACACCCGTCCGCATGTAATCTAAGCAAGGGGTTGAAGTGGTCTTTGTCACTGGATACATTTTAAAAATAAAACATGCTGTAGATGTCCCGGGACGCTTGAATGAAAGTGGATATTTCAGAGGCATTTCTTTGGGTCTTTGATGAGTAGATAGATATAGTTCATCTGTAAAATACCAAAGCCATCAAACAATTACAAGCTCGACATGCTGCACATTGTGTGCATCAAGTTGCCAGAAATATATAAATGAATACCACATACAATAAGTAGGGCATTGTCTAAGCTGAATTCATTTTCTCATTCAAAACACAAAACAAATGTTGTGTTCACTTAAGCCTCAATTCATGAGGGTATATGATGCCTGGCCTCGTTTTATTGGAGCTGATTTCATTGTTGAATTCCGATGATGAGTCACTGTCAGTAAAGCAGCATGACGACCCTCACCACTCGACAATGACCTTGATTTTTATGAGGTTTTCATGCTTATGTTTTGCAGACCCGAGTTGATGTCAGCTCAAGTGAAGACCCATGTAATCCTTTTTGCTAATTGATAGGCTGAGAGAATTTAGATGTCTATGACCACACATGAAAGATGATCCATGACAGCAGGAGGCAGCAGGATGAGAATGTTTGTAGAAGACCAGGTTCCAGCAGGATGATGTCACACGTCAATCTCCGTTAGTGATTGTACATGTGTTTAGGTGTGAAGCAGACATGGCAACACGATGAAGGCCACTTCCACTCTTCTCATCTTACTCTTACTATAGCCGTACATGATGTCTCCATCCAATGCCAAATCATGCCAGTGCTGCTAAAAAGGTTTTCACAGCAGGTGATGTGAAGTTTAGGGATACAGATGCTGATCACGGAGAGCAGATCTGCACAACTAGTAAGTTTGTAAATGGTATCTGTTAACGGACGGTGTCCGTGTCAACCTCTCGCTTTACATCACATCACCAAAGTGGAGAATGAGTCACTTGGCAGATTCTCTGGGTGACACCTGGCTCAGCACTGACACTGAGTTCAAACACCTTCAGAAGGTCATTAACCTCATTCTCCAGCAAGATCTCCAGTCAAATCTACAATCAACTAATCGTGATTCGAAAATAGAGATACTTTCTTGAGTTTGGTGGTGTCCTTTTAGCTTTAAACTGGATTTCTTGAAAGTGATGGTCGGCTTCTGGGTTGAGTTTACAAGTGTTAGTCCTTGACATATAAGTTCTGCTGTTGAAAGGACAGTGATTTTGTTGACCCCTGATCTGGAATCTTGTTGTTTTTCCAAATTGACATCTTCTTCTGCATCTTCTCGGCATACTTTCTACTTTCACTTCTATTACATAATTGTATTATTCCAGGTTTGTCTGTCACATGTTCTCAACATTTTCTGCTCATTTTACCAGAGAAAGAAAAGATCCGTAAAATATCTGGAGCAACTGATAAACATTTGCACTCTCATAAACAGCCCCTCCCACTTACGTGCATGGCTGAGAGCAGCTTAAGTAAATACTTAACGCTTAAAATTAAGTATTGTACCCTTTTTGTAAAATGAGAACATGCCATTCTTTCCCTTCTCTTACACTTTCATTAATATTTAAGAAACAAAGCATACCATGCTAATTTCCTTTAGAGATGGAACTTTCCCTTTGGCTGCTTTAAGTCTTTACGCTATACTAAGCTAACCAAATGTTGTCTCTAGCCTAATGTACAAACTTAAGAGTTATGGGTGGAAATAATTAAACATTTTTTGATTTGAATAAGTTTGTTCAGTTCATAGTAACTGTAGCTGGTTCACCCTCTTACTATGCCAAGCATCACGTAATGAACTTTCCGAGTAAAATAAAGCATCAGTGTTTAAAACTTTGCACAGTCAGGTCGAGACACTGTTCAGAGAAGAAACTCCCTTTCAACAGGAAGTAACCGCCAACAGAACCAGAGTCAATGTGGATGGCCATCTGCCTAGACCGATTGACTAGGGTGAGAGGAGAGAAATGGGAGAGACAGGAGAGGTGGTGGAAGGGGGGAGAGAAGAGAGAGAGAGAGAGAGAGAGAGAGAGAGAGAGAGAGAGAGAGAGAGAGAGAGAGATTGCAGAAACGGTTGTGCAACTGTGAACAGTAAGACTGGTTGTTTTGATGCCAATCATAATAGTGAGACACTTAAATGTAATTATGATATTAATAACAACTGTAGCAATTATGGCAGCACCAGTTATATTCATAATATTAATGCTGAAAATAAATAATTGGATAATAACATTAATAGTTCAGTACTAGCTTGTCACTAGAGACACATGTAAAGCGTCCTTGAGTCTCATGAAAGGCGATATATAAATTCTAGTTATATTAATTAATCTTATCAAATTTAAACCTATACAAATTCTGTTTATATGTTAATAGCAAAGCAGACACATCCTGATTGTGAATTATTTGAGAAGACTTTAAGGCAGTAACATAACACGAGTCATGACTGAGCTGACGATCATTTATAACAGTAGAGAAAATAGAGCTGTCATTTCAGA
>NC_070634.1:6270649-6453149 GCF_947347685.1 Pleuronectes platessa | reverse complement strand
TCCTGAGGAAATATTTTGACATGCTTGATATGCTGCTGTTTACAATCTATTATCTACTTTGTCTATCTGCTGCTCGGTGCTGAGCACGAGTACCATGGGAGTTTCCACTACTAAAACAACACTGTGAGGGCAGTGTACTGTAACATTAAAGTTGAAAACTAAAAACCTTAAAGGACGAGCTCACAAAGACCTTACTACAAAGCTCTGAGAGACTGAGAGGAGATGATTAATTCACTCTAGGTTCATCATGTGACACCTTAAATCCAGATTGAAATCTTTTTCAAGTGCCTCTTAAGATTTTTCCAATATCTAAGGTTGTACCATCATCGCATTTTATACTATTTTCATATGACTATTTCACACATTTTAAGGTTCTTTATTTTTATAATTTGACTCCTTCAAAGTAATTCTTAAATTCTTCATTGCGATTTATTCTTTTTATTTATTTTATGCTACTCTTTTTTATGTAATTATAATAAATTAGCTTGAAATTTGTTTCAAACTGTGCTTTTGTTACTAATTGATATCTTTTAATTTCATCTCTGTGCGGTTTTTAATGTGCCTGTAGAGCAGTCAGGAGGACGTGAATATAAATCATGTCCCCTTGAAAGCTCCGGCCATGTGAGCCGTGACAAACAAATTCTGGTTTGCGCCTCCTACAAGCTTCATGTTGAGAATTTTTTTACTGTGCATGTAAAGTACATCCAGGAGGTGGCCAGCACATGTCTACTGAAGGTTAGCAACGGCGGACATCTGGTGAAATTGTAGCCCACAGCTGTTGCCAGCCTGACATCTCCTTGCTCTCAAATTTATCTCCCACCACTGGGACATCTGCGTACAACATGCCAGCCATATCAAAGACATACTGTATTTGCAAACTGTGAGGAGGTTGCTGGGGACACAGGGGTTGCTGCCGGTACGCTGGCCGAGCGGAGAGGGTCAGAGGGGAGGGAGAGCTGGGGAGCTCACTTAGCGTCAAGACATCACATTCTTCCCTCCAGTGCCGGAGGTCAGGCTGGGGGACAGTTAAATGTGCGCTGTCTTTAACCAAGGCTAAGACTGACATTTTAACCTCACTCATAAACTGCAACACTTGCTGAGGAAACTGGCCCTTGAGGCAGAAATGGCCAATGCTCAGATCAGTGTGATTAACATTCTTAAAGGATAATAACACTATTTTGACATAAGGCTCATGTGGTATGTTTTCACACAGACAGACTGGGTTTCAGAGTGGTTTTGTATTTCTGAGTTTTTCAGATACTCATTTGTTAAAAAAGCCAAGAGTAAAAACAAACATCCCCACATCCCTTGAACATGATCAGGTCATGGAAGAAGAATTTAAACGCCGAGGGTTTAGATGTAAAAGGTAGCCAGCAACACTCAATTACTAAAAAGTACAAATGTGTACTGGCATCTGTGTGACGTTTTAAAAGTAGCACTATTTAGAATAGCCGGTCAGTGTTATATTATTGTATTATTGGATAACTATTGTCAATATTTAACTAATTTAAACAGCATTTTAATCTGTAGGTTTTTTACTAAATCTCAGCATGACATTCCATAAGATTAACATAAAGTCAGTATTTTTTGTAAGTATTTTATCCTTTCAATTATATATTTACTTAAAATTAAAATATAAAAACTTATACAAAAAAAGCTTATTTGAAGCAATTCAAAAAAGCGATGGATCATGTTTGAGAGGTGGAACTTGGGAATGTTTGACATTTTTGCATTCAAATAATCAATTGAAATAGTTGAATGCATTCTGTAATATTTTCTTTTCTTTTCTTTTCTTACCATATCAGTTCATTCTGAATCATCAATAATGTGATTTAAACTAAAATGCATTTTCAGTTAAGTTTCATCTATTTTCCATGGCTCGAATAAGTGGCCAGCATAAAAATTTAAACAATTTTAATGGATTTCATGTTGATTCTTATCTGTGTTTATGAGCATTCAAGTTTTATGGTCCGAATCGTAAACCGTTTTTTTTATGGCAGCACAATTCATTCAAATAGGAATATTCTAAATGTCTTCAGCACATTTCTGACAAATTTTGAGTTGCCACATCACTTAAGATCTGCAGTTTGTATAAATCTTGGCTACACAACAGGAAGTTTTACACATGAACCCATCAGTGGATCTGACAGAGTCAAAACTGCAGAACATTCATCTAGAGCCCTTATTTGATGAGCTCAGGTCTAACTCTTGATCAAATGGCACATACGATGATGGTACATTGCACACGATGAAACTTACAACAAACAGCCAAAACCGTACAAATAACAAACAGCACTAAATTTCACTGCTGGACAGCTGTTTCCCCCTGTTGGCAACAAAGTGAATGTTAAGTGCTCAAGTCAAACCTGAACACAAAGAAATGCAACATGGACTCAAGCTAATGACAAACCAGTGTAAACCATAACTCCAACAACATAAATCAAACAAGGTTTCCACTGCAGCAATAATATTTCATCATGGGCATCAGACTGCACACTGCACTGTTGTGTATGTGTATTCGGACCTGAACATGAATGCTGGTTTAGTTTGAGTGTGTGTGTCTGAGGCCCGGGCCGGTCCCCCTGCAGCCTCGGCTCATTCTTCTTCACCGCAGCCTTTCCAGCAGCTTGTCATCGGTGCTTAGCCTCGGCCCTGCTGAGCGTCTGCCCAGCGTCTAATGGGGGCATCCTAAAACAAGGAGCTGGATGACTGACACGGCAACACAGATTCTCTCACATACACCGTGTGACAGGTGAGATATGGCAAAGAATGCAGCCCTCATCAAGTCAGTGAAAGGTCTGATGTTGAATACGTGCCAGTATGGTGATTTTCATCGTTACACAACCCGCATGTACAGACTGGAACTGCAGCTCAGTCAGCAACTTTTACTTGATACTTGACATTTACAATATAATTATTGACACACCGTGCTAAGCCTTATTCACTGTAGGTAATTGTAATAGACTTTACTCTGAGAGTGTAGAATCATTTATTTGCATTACATAGACTATAATCCAGTACTTGAATACATCTTTTGTACAAGAAAATACACTTTTTCTCTCAGTGTCTCAAATGTATTAAGTAGTTACCGTTAACAAGCTTTTTATACTTAATTTTTACACTGAGTGACTTGTGAAAACAAATTAGCCCTCAGGACTAAACACAATCTGTTTGCAGACAACCCCTTAGCAGCTTTAAACCTTAATCCCAGATCACGTGAAACTGTTTCATTCAAGCAAATGTCTACATAAAAAGATAACTCAAGGAGGGTCAATGTCTCCCACCTGCTGATGTACTGCAATGACGAAATAGGTCCACAACCTGAGTGAGACACTTCCCCCCATCTTTATAATGAACTATGCTAAGCTAAGTGAACTGCCTCCTGCTGGCCAAACATGATCATATTTATCAGAATCAAAATCAGAATCAGAATTCTTTTATTGGCCAAGTATATTTTCACATACAGGAAATTGACTTGGTGTGGTTGGTGCATCAGACATAAAACAACAATATATATAAGTAGAAAACAATATATATAAGTAGAAAAACGATATATATACAGGTAGAAAGAACAATTTTCCAACCTAAAATGACCATGTGTTCTTTTTGCCTCTACTTTTGAATAAAACGCAGAGGAGCTTAAAGTGTAAGGAGCTTTGCTGTCATCGTAATAGAAAAAGGACATCATAATATTTTATTTTATTTTTCTATTTTCAGATTTATTACACAAAGTATATTTAATTTACAAAATATATCAAATTCTTTTAATTGATTAAACTGCCCATATAGTGAAATTATCCTCATCAACCAGCTACAACATTATTTTGTTAATATGCTTTATAATATAGAGTATAAACTGTAATAATAAAACACTAAGAGATAGTAGTCTGTACATTTACTTTTAATTTAAGTTCATTTTAGTAATAATAATATAAAAGGTTCTATTTGTGTAAGGTTCAGTGCCCATGATCTATATATTTCAATTTACTTTAAAATTGTTTTCTGATACGTTTAGAAAGTTGGTTTGATATTTCTCTGTGAGTAGTAAAAACATGTTAAATATAGTGACCAAGTTTGTCGTCTAATGTGTTCTAGGGTTAAATGTAAAGATTCCATTGCAGCCATTGATGTTTCAATTCACTTCAATTCAATAATATTTGTGTTGCACTAAATCATATATTATTTCGAGGCACTTTACATAGTAAGCTCCAGACCTTGGATAATTATAGAAAACCCAACAGATCCCAATATGAGCAAACAAAAGGGTGTGGATAACTGTGGAGAGACCTTTCCCTTCATGAGATAATTGCACATTTATTGATCATATACAAATTTAATGAAACCTGAATTAACCACAGCTATTGCCGCTCTGTAAACTAAAAATCTAAGGGGAAGGGGAGTCAGGTAAAGGTTGCACGTGTCCTGAACGTCGTCTGTCTCAGCTTTTGTTTTCTGTAACAAGAATCCAGGGTGTGTTCAGGGCTGTAACATTCTGCGTGGCTGGGAGGGTCAGTGGACTTGACAGATCTCCAAGAGTCCCACAGCCCTGAGTTCAGCGATCACACTCCAGACACAACAGTGACAGCTGGGGCACGGATAAATAAAAACACTGTCTCTGTCTCCATTACACTGCAGCGATCCAGACAACAACCCAGTAGCCTCCGTGCACACGTGCACACCAACCCATCCGCACGCGCACCCTTTTCCTCACACATTCACTCCTTCACACTTACTGCATTCACTGTTGCGAGGGCAACAGATGGAAGAGCGAGGGAGGTGAGAAGAAGGGGAAAGTGCCACACAGAGGATAATAAATGGTGTTGCACTTGGCCCGTTAGCAACCAGCATTCTTCTGACAGGTGTAACATGTTTACCAAACAAACAAGCAACACACATGTCAGAGAAATGGAAATGGCGACTTGAGGTTGCATGACCTGTGAAAAGAAGCCTGCTATCCAAGCTGGCATATCTACGAGGGCTTTGAAGGTATTTCAGAGAGATGAGAAGTCTGCGTGCCACACCAGGATTGCAAGAGTGTCTCGCAGAATTTGTCTTATGTTACTTGCCCCAAGCATCCGAGGCAGCTCTGGTTGTTAGCCAGGGCCTTCCGGGGGTCACAGGCCCTGATGGGCAGTTTTTAAACCTCTCACTTTCCTGATCGCATTCCACTTCAGGGCAGTGGCGAAATCATCTCACATCACAATGAAGCTAAATAACCACTTGGACCTGTCGAGTGAGACATAAGAGACTTCCGCTGTGACCTTGTGCGACCTTGACCTCCAACAGAACCTCTTCCTGTCGTCTTTTTTCCGACAAGTCTCACGTGGACTAGCTAATTTCCTGATTACTAACTCAAAACTGTTTTCACAAAACTCATGTTTAGTTTGTGTAACGGACTAAATAATGGAAACAAGACGAGTCATAACAACTCAGACACATTCTGGTTTATATTATCTGTCTAAAGTGTGAAGTAATGTCAGTCCATGGTGGCAAACTGCTAGTTGATCAGTTTGATGTTCTACTGGTGGATAATAATTGGAGTGAAAAAACAAGCCATATTATCTAGCCCTGGGCATTAACTTACCTTTGCACACAGGAATGCAATCATTATCTTTGAAAGTCATTTATCTTGTGAGTCCGTGTGCCGCTCTTTGACAAAGCAGTGATATACGCCTCAGTGCAGCAGATTCACCAGTAAAATCACACTCATGGAAAATGGCTCCTCAATTTGTTTCATCATAAGCTTTAGACCAGAAAGTGTACATATGTTATATAAGGGGACCAACGATTAGTTATATGTAAGCTGCAGTAAATCTATAGTATTATGTAATATTCACATTTCAAAAGCTATAAATATATATCCCTAATACCCACTACAATGTTAAATTTCATACTGTTATATTCTCATGTGAAATCCTGTGTTATCATTAACTTAGAATGCACTGATCACTTTCAATAGTTTATTATCACCTGAATGCAGTTGTCTTTAGCTGTGTGGAGTTTTTTTTAGCCTCTTTCACCTCATTGTTTCAGTGTTTTGCTTCATTTCTATTGGCCCAATCCTATTTCCTAAAACAACAGAGGCCGGTTTCAGATTCAATGGCTCCACTGTACCCACCTATCCAGCAGCTACATACAAGCTTTTAGCAACTAAAGAGCAAGATACACTGTCACCTCAGAAGAAGCTAAAAACCAAACCGGACCTATGAGGAAAGTTTAGTCAGCATGACTCCAAACTCAGGTGAAGATGTGCATGTCAGCTGTACACGATGGAACTGTGGAGCTTACAGAGGGAAACACTGTGTGTGCAGCATTAAATAAGAAACATAAAACACTATATCATCTTTATAGCCGAATGTATCATTTTTAAACACCAATCAATGAATGAATATAAATTTCATGTATAAATATACATTTTAACAAATTTGCAATGTTACAGAGAGGTCACTTCTTTTGCATCTTTTATGAATTTGACAATGAATCGTGGTAGTTTACTCATCAACATACCATTTCTACAAATGTCTGTCGGTCTATGTGTGAAACGCATATCTCGCAAATCTTTCATCTTATCGACATCACACTTGGCATGTCTACTGTAAATTTCCAGAGAAAGCGCGGTGCTCTGCAATCAGTTTTCAAACTTCCCTCTGCACACAACGTCCAGCACACAAACAATAAAAAGTGGCAGTTTGTGGTAGAACTGTTTGAGGAGGACTCACTAATGACAAGGGGTAATTCTGAAGTAGCTCCAGAGCATCAACACAGGACAAGAGAACTGGCAGGTTTACAATGGGAACTGCACACGTCTTTTCAATCAGAAGAATCTGTGTTTTACAGTGTACCTTTTCTACTGCATATCTAACATTTATCTTCTCAACCCAGGTGCACTACAGTTATGTTTATTATGTCTACTAATTCATTATGTTTGAACAAATAGTCCCTGCACACCATGTCTCAGTAGTCACTCTTGAGTACTTTACAGTGTGTGCTTCCAATCTTAAGAGCAAATCAGAGCTTTAATTCAGATGTGGTACCTCGAGGGCTGAACTTAATTATCTCTAATGCAAAGCAGGAGCATCCGAGGACAGAGATGGATCCCGCACAAGAACACACCAACACTCCCTCCTGCCTGCTGCACGCACATCTGCACACACACATACACACACACACACACACATTGGCCCATATTTATCCTGCATCCTGACATTAAAAGCAGGTCTCATCATGCTACATGCTCTTAACAGTTACAAAAATAAAGGCTCACAGAAAACAAGAGAAAAATATGATTGCTGCGCCATTAAGGTCAACTTTAAACATGACGGGACTTGTACAGAGCACCATGTGAACAGCATAATCACAAATATGACCTTATTATTATCTTAGGAAGTCCTTCATTATTTCCAATGATTTGTGACATGACTGAGATTGAAGCATCCATTGTCATGTTACTGCACACTGTTTTTAGTAACCACTTTACCTGTAGCTAAGATAAAGTCATGACAATTAAAGAATAAAATGATTACAGCCACAAATTTAATCCATGGAAACCAAACAAGATAAATACACTTGGATTTTTACTAGCCCACTGAATCATCAGGTGACCCACATGTGAAACTCTAAGATGCAAATTCTCATCTACTTGGCAGTTAATCCTGTGGTCTGAACATCTTTTAGAACCGGAGGAGCAGATATATGGATGAGGTCCTTCGCTCGGGGCCAGAGCAGCGCTTGATCCAGCGTGAGGGACACATCCTCATTCTTGGAGGAGGCATGTTAACCCCTTCAAACCCTAAGGTTATGATACACGATACGAAAGGCGCTGAACTTAACCTTACCATGTGGAAACAGCTGCATGTAAACCTGGGACCCTCTTCTTGGGGCACACTGCTTCTGGTTTCCTGCTGAGATTCCCTGAAGAGGCTTAATACTGCGGGCTGTTTCCCTCTTGTCATTCAAACAAGACTGCATTTCAATGTGTGCAATTTGATGAAGCTTTTGATGAAGCTTTGAAACTCTTTCCAGTTTCTTGAGAATCAAAGATTTTGACCCTGCAAATGATCTACATTTTTCAATAGTCATTCAATGTATTTACATTAGGAATAACAGACAGAGATACAAAGTGAAAACATAACTTTCTTCAGGGGACTGTTGTTGAACGTATTCTGGTTACCTCCACCAAGTCTTCTAATGAAACCACTATTAAGTTCAATAGTAGTTTTTGCAAAATCCTGCTAACTACTAAACACACACGGATGAAAACAACCTCATCCACTAAAAGTCATGCCCTTTCATGCACCTTATTTATATCCGAAGATACCAACTATTCCTTCACTATACTGAATGCTGTGAGAGCATTACATTACATAGAAACAGATAGTCACATCTAAAACATAACAATATGATCACCACTGCCTCCTTCTACCAGGGATGACTTGAGAAATGAACCTGTAATAGTGTTCAGTGGCATATTTAGCTTATTTTTTGATTCAGTAGCAACTCATGATGAAGTGATACATAATCTGAAAAGCTGTGAGGCTCAGTACTCCATCAGACAGGAAGTCGAATATCTGTTATTGAGGGAGGTGGCTGTGAACCTGGTCTGTCTCAAAGCAGAGATAAAGCCTAGTCGAACTCTTTAAGTCTTGCATCAGGACATCACTACATTAATGCTTATTTAGTTTCGTTTAATCCGACAATCTGAGGTCACTTCTTTAGGTCCCTTAAGACATGACCTCAGAAGGCAGAGGTATGATCACATCTTCGTATTTAAAGACATTGGACATTTTTGGAATTACACCTGATCAATTTCATGCTGAGACATAATGGATGAGAAGACTGTCACTACTCCAATGATCAGTGCGAGGTGCAGGAAGGAGGGTTTACATTGTTATAAATATTGATAGACTGAATATAAAGATGGACGACATAAATGCTCCCCAAAATTGAAGCCAAAGGCTGTTAATGTCCCCTGTTGTCTGGCTGCCATATAGGCCATAAATCCTGCTTCCACCATGTTAGCGGATGGGATATGGACCAAACTACAAAGTCAAATAAAAAGGTGCAGCAGCTAATTCAGAGTTACTGACTGTAATTTAATATCAACGCTACCAACCTCAGTGTTTACTGCTCACACTGCTAATGCAAATTCAGCACGTTCTACTGCTGCTGCTTCAAATTAAAACTACTGATGAAAGAGGCTAGTAACTACAGGTGTTGCCATACCAACCAGGACAAAAAGATTAATTTAATGAAATAACTCTACATAAGGGCTGATACTACTCAGGTATCGATACGCTTTGTTTTGCCACAAATTGTGGCCTTGCGGAAGAGACAGATGGCACCGCCAGGTTAACATTTCAACAAGCATGAATTATTATTTATTAAAAAAAGTTATTAAAGGCATAATACACCAACCAAGAGCACATTAAAAAACAGCACATCTTTTTATAACGATAACAGGGGAAAATAACAAAATATGTGAGCTTATGTTTTCATGTCAGGGACAGGCTTACAAGACAAACACATGATACTAGACAAGGCGGAATGACACACAGTAAACACACAAATCAAACGGAAATTCCAACACTGTATGCACTGTAAAAATACACTACAAATGATAAACTGACAAATGTGCCCTCATGCTCCAGTGAATCTCTAAGGGGCTGAATGGCACGGGAATGAGCTTTTAGCAGAGACACTGGGGGAGGAAGAAAGGAGTCCCGTTGCAAAAGAGTTCAATTACCATATCATTGAGGAGCAAATACAAAGCTCCTTGAGAGCAGCGGGAGATCCGTCATCCAGAGAAGAGCGGTGTTGAAATGTGGATATTTGTGAGTGCTCAGACACCACAAACTGGTATTAAGCAGTGGGGGAGATCACACAGTTGTTTATACCTCATGCACCTCATCCTCGGAAGCAGGGCTTCAACGTAAAACAAAAGCAAACCTGAACACCGAAACAATCTCTGGTCAATCTTTCAAGAATTATGAACTCTCTGTAAACAAATTAATCAACCTGAATTCCACACAGCAATAAATTATTAGATTATGTTTAGAAGCCAAGATTTCCTCGAGCCATGCAGTAGCCAAGTTTGTTCTGGTTTCCCAGGAAAGACATAAGGCCTACATAGGCCTCAATTTGGATTTGCTGATTCAAGACCAGGACACCATTGGCCTTTCCAGGAACGGGCTTTATGGCATGGGCTTTCTGTGCCGCGTCCAGGAGCTGCACACGAAAGTTGTCGATCTGTGGACAAGAAGACGGGATGATCAGACATTCATCAGAAAACACATTTATTTCCAGGTTTAGTTACACTTACACTAAAAACTGCTTATTTCAGTGTGAGACAATCATCAATCGGACATCTTGTCAAGCACCATTGCATCAAATTATTAAACTTGTTTAATGGTAACTGATCCTATTCAATCAAGATCAATCATCCACCCATCCTGCACACTGCTTATGGTTTGAGGGTCGTGGGAGGGCTGGAGCCAGTCTCAGTCAACAGGTCAGAGGTGGTTCTTAGAAACCTCCTACTTTGCTTGCCCCACTGGCATCTTATTTATTTTTTGACATCAGTAAATCAACAAATAATAGTTTATAAAAGAAAGTTTTGAGAGACAGGGTTCAGGGGTCAAATAGCTATTGCCTATCTGCTGTGATCCCTCCAACTGTCTACAATGACAATAGTCTCCCCACCAGGCACATATCTAAATGTCAGGTCATAATGGAGGCGGGATTGTGCTGCATTCTTAGTAAATGTTCTTCCAGGTCTATGTTCACCAGTTTGAGTGGGTCAGGCTTAGCTTCCAGTCCCCCTCAATGACCTCATATCATATCAATATAACTATACGTCTTGTTACTTGATGCTAACAACTAACGTTGCCTGTGTTTGTTTTTTTCAGCACCGGGCGCATAACGAATCAAATTCCTTTCACTTTAATTGCACTGTACGTCTGTAAATAAGACCACAACCATTTCCCACCATCAACTTACGTCGCAGAGCGCAGTAAACATGTCATCGGTGTTCCTCACAGGGTGGTAGGTGAAGGTGTTGAAAGGGTAGTCAGTGGCAAAGGGGTTCCACCTGGAGGTGAAGGAGGGCTCTCTCAGCCGGTCCCAGAAGACTCGCACCCCCTCCCCTTCTCTCCTGAACACATCAAAACACGGCGAGTATCACGCTGTCAGCGACACATTCCACTTCACTAGGTGATAAAACCTCAGCTTCTGCAGTTCATGTTGTCATCACATCAACATTTTCTAAAAACAATGTATGGTTTTGTTCCTGAGAATCAGGGACAAAGGGCTGAATATAATTAGGTTCTTTCTCTCTTGCCACATACAAATACTAGTATATCCTAGAGGTGTTTTTTAAGTGATAATTATGTTGGTTGGTTGGTTTGTCTATCATCAGGATTACAAAAACTACACAGCAGATTTTCCTGAAACTTTAAACTTGTAGCGGATCCAAACAAATCGACAGATCCAGGAATCTTTAACTTTTTTAAATGGGCGTTTGTTTTCTTAACATTTTCACAGATTTCTTAGGGAAAAATTCAAGGATCTAACTTTAACTCTCACTTAATTTAGGGAACTGATATCTGTGTGTGCAGTTTGTTGCATCTTGATTATTATGACTATTAGGCCTCGGGGGAGATAAACGCTCTACCTAGTTTTGCATAAATTTACGGCCTGTATTCTGTCATTGAGAAATATAATTTAGAATCTACCTGACAGCTCGCTGATGATGAGGGAAACTAATTGAGAGTCAGTAGTTAGTTCAATTGATTATCGGGGTAAATCTAGACCGACAAAAAATTAGCAGTCACTGCCATCTCCAACTGCAGATTTGTGTGCAAAAAAAGAAAAGCATACTTTCTGATATGAAATTAATACCCCTTAATAGGCCATTATATTTATTTTGTGGTATTAACATCAGTTCACATTATATCCCTTAAGGGGAATTACCAGACGTGTTAGCTCCATGGTAACGGTGTTAGAATAATGAAAAAAAAATGCCACTAATCTGTCCTCAGGGTTAATACTTAATGTGAGGGCAATCTCATGTTTACCAGGCTTAGAGGTAATTTACAGTGTGTTCATCATACTCTCTCATATTCTCTTTCTTCTGCTTTTCTTTCGTTAGTCTGTAAATACCATAGGTTTTAATGAAAATGCCTTGAGGTCATATCTTTCCTCAGCCTAATGAAACCTCAGAAGACTGAGAGCAAACAGACCTCCACACACTCAGAGATCCCATCTTTGAAAGTATGTTGGTGTTGATCTACACGCTGTGAAGATCTTTACAATTCTCTGTTTACTGTTTGTACATTGAATGTGATCTAGGCCTCTCATACCTCGAAGACTGTATTATATGGGTGAAATACGGTATCTTTGTGACTGTTGAAAAGGTAGAGGGTCAGAGAGAGTTTAAAACACCATGCGCTGCATATCTTTTTAGGACAGATCCTCCTGGAGAGAAGTCAAATAAACATGAGCCAAATGAAATGGAGAAAATGGACATGGACACAGATGATGCTGTTACAAAATGATATTCTACTAAAGACGCAAAAGTCATGTTTTTGCATACCCTGCCCATGTGTTTTACAAATATGCAGACTTTTTAAAATGGTGATCGTGATGTAATTTTGACCATATGATAACAAATGAGCCGAATAGCCATAGACTGTGTCTCTAATTCTATCGGTCTAAAGCTAATGAATTTCTACAATATCACACAATTTTCTGACCACATCATGATGTCACGATGACATCATTCTGAATACTTGATAATAGTTTTAGAATGCAAACATACCATGAAGTCATTTCATCGGCCTTCTTTCTGACTTCTTCATGATGTCACTTATCATTTGGCATCATATGAGGAGGAATCAAATTCTGAGCATTACAAACTTTAGATTTGTCTCTCTATTATTAACGAGGTTATCTTGGAAAATGTGTTCATCTGGAGATACACTCCAAAGTACACACACACACACACAAACACACACACACACAACCACAATGACAACCACACAATCAACAACAAACAATACCCGGTTTCCCAGTGTGCATGTTAAAAGTTGCGCAAAAAGTGTATCTTATTATGACAATCACACAACGTGTTTGTATTTTTGTAAATCTGTCAACAGCTGTGACTAATACCATTGTCAGCGTTAAAGGAGTAAAAAAAAGCGCTGTTTTGTCCATCATGTACCTGCTGGTTTGCAAAAAATAGGTAACGATGAAGAAAGTAAAATAAATAAATCAGCATGCAGGCCATTTCCCAATCGAGGTGTGACATATCTTTAATGATCTGTCATGCTGATGTGCTCATTTTACCACACTGCTTGTGCAACAGCACTTCCTGCCAACCAGAATTAAACGCCTGAGGCTAAACAATAGTGGTGCAGCTATTGATATGTCACAGTCCCAGGGAGGGGCTGCATCATAATGCAATCATCTAGTCCTGTTTACACAAGCACTTTAAAAAATGACAATACTGCTGCCGCTGAACATTTTGTGCCTCCTCCAGAGTAAATGTTATGCACGGAGGAAGAAAGAAAAAACTTGGTACAAAAGCAAAGCCCCGACTAAAAGACTGATTATATTTCAGCAAAAGCGAGTGAGGATGGTTGGGTTACGTTGGTACACATTGTCCTTTGTAAGTGCACACAGCTATTGCCCTTGTATACATGGGGATATAAAAAAGCTTTGGCAAATTCCACAGGTAAGCTATCACTGGGAGCGGGACCGGCCCAAACAGGCAAAGCAGGGCTGGGCTGTGCTGCCAGAGGCCTTGGAAGTCTTCACTGTGTTTATGTGGCAGAGCTGGGGTTTGTACTTTCACTGCACCTCACTTCGATACAGTCAAAAAATAACAGACAGCGCAAAAGCAGGCTACACCAAAGTTTTGTCATTCAGAGGTTTAACACTTTATTAGTAGTTGGGTCCACTGTTCACCCTCCACTGGTGGAGTTCCACTTAGTCAACAGTGTTTATACAAAACACACCCATGCAGGGGAGCAGCACTGTATTCTGAGCTTAGGGGCAAGTGACAAATAAATGACTCCCTTGAATGGGCGTACAAGCGCTTCAGACTCGCAAGTCAACACACAAGATAAATATCAGCCCAGCTGCAGTTGTCATGGCAAGTGTCCCACATTGTCTCTGATTGCTCAATAGAGCCTGCAGGTTTGTCAGCCATCATCCATGTATCCATCCAACAAGGTTTCATAAGAAATGTGAAAGGGCTGATAAAAAAGATGAGGGTGGAGTATTGGCTAGAGAAACAAAGACAAAGAGTTTAGTTTACCGGTAAGACACAGCTTCTGATATTCCAGCTCAAAAAGCTATTTACATTATTGATGATAAAGCAGCTCAGGCTGCGTCGAAATCCTAAAAAAATACAGTTACTCCAATGTCATGATGCAAAAGCTGTGATATCATAGCTGCAGGCTGTTGAGATATTTCCTCCTTGAAAAAGTACATCCACAAGCGGGAAGATGCTCCCAAGGTGGATGAGTTTACAGCAGCATGCCCCAAACATTATACATCCACTGCCGTTGATTCATTTATGCTGTGTGTCCTGGGAGCAGCCAGCGTGCACACTCTGCTCTTGATCTATGCTTTGTTTCTGTGATGTGAGCTTTTTTCTTTTTTGTTCTGCCTGGTTTAAGGACTCATGCTACAGGTTGAACTAGGATATTTGGCGATGCTGTGTTCTGGTGATACACAGACTTGATTTGCTGAGAGAATTCAAACCCACTTGTCTCTCTCCTCTCTTTGCATGGATAGATGTATTTTGTATTTTGTGTTTCAAGTCTTGTGTTTGTGAAAGAATTCAGAATAACTTGGGATTATTCATGTTCCTCCTCTTTCATTTATCAAGCTACATATAGACTGTACAATGCCAGTCCCAGGTGTCACAATGCAGGGGAGGCCTATATGTGGTTTGTTCTTTATTTGGATGTTCACTAGTAGTTACCATGGGAACAACAACTCTTCCAGTGTTCCTATAAAAAATATATAGTATAATGAGGAAATGCTTGCACTTACAATGTTTATGAATAAATAAATACAAGTATTACAATTTAACATTACAAACAAATTTTCATAGCAAAGAAATTTGATTCTGTATTGTATGTGATTGGCCTGTACTACAGGTACATTAGACAATGACTGTACTAAGTACAGTATGAGTTTAGTATTTACATTCTGTGCTATAGTGGTAGCCTTTTATAAACAAATAACTTGTACTTCCAAGTATCAAATAAAGGTTCAACCCAAATTCAATGAATATGTCACAAATTACAAACACTCATAGAGATCAGTCAGCTGAATATTCAAGGCTCCATGAATTATTCCCTGGGAACTTGGTGAAAAAAAGGCCTATCTCACAGATGAGTGAAAAACAATCCTTGATCCCCCTCTTTGTTTAGATCATTACAAATGTTAATGAATTTTCTCTTAGCCCATAAACCATTATTACCACCAAGTTCCGTGGTAATCAGTCATTTTTATACAATCCTGCTAACAAATACCATTACTGACAATAATCCATCAATTCATTGACCTTCAGTTATCCTTCAAAATGTTTACCCTTATCAATGCTGCTAAAACCTTTATCCTGATGATGTTCTCCTCTACACTTGACATCCCTTGCACTTCTGTCCATCCTGGGAGAGGGATCCCTCACATGTGGCTCTCTCTCAGGTTTCTACGTTCTTTTTACCCTGTTAAAAGTGTTTTTAGAAGTTTTTCCTTACTCTTGTTAAGGGTTAAGGCCAGAGGATGTCACACCATGTTAAAGCCCTATGAGACTAATTGTGATTTGTGAATATGTGCTATACAAATAACATTTTATTGATTGATTGATTGAAATAAACAAACCAACTAACAAACCGACAGGGGTGACAACATTATTTATGGTAATGTGAATATTGTAAGACAAAAGCTCAGGTGTCACATCGGGTCACACTGTCAGGGGTTGAGTCACGGAACGGCTGCGCTGCAGTTCTGCTGCATGTCACAGGGGTCTGGGGTTCACACTAGCGGCTCTGCAGCAGAGCTGCTACTGCCAGCGCTATACTTTACATAGGGTTTACCTTGAAAATGGTCATGAATATGGCTTCTATATTTTCTTTGAATAAAGAAGTCCTGCATACTCAAATACATTCCAGTATTAAACAGTATGAAGCCATACATTTTCCGCTCCTGCAAATATTTCCTAATAAAAACCCTTTAAAAACCAAATGAATGGATTCAATCAACAGAAACACTGGAGTGCTTTTACTTTGAAACGGGTACACAAAGGGTTGCAAACATTTATGTTTGTGACATATTCAACAGATAAACATAAAAGTAAAGAAAAGTTAATTTTCACTATTCTGCTGTGAACCGCGCCAGGTACGCAGAGAAAGTAGGTGAGAAATGTAATCTCTAGAAGAGCAGAGCGGCTTCCGCAGCTGAACTGCAGCTGAACCGCAGGCAGTGTGGCCCCTGCAATCTGTAAACACAGGCGCCGAAATCAAAAGCAACCGGTCCACAACAGTGTGGCCCGGGCTACAGAAACAACTTTACCTTAAACAGGGGTTATACAATCAATTATATATACAAATTATGTTTGAAAGACTGGGTTGGTAGGCAGAGACAAACTGCAAATGTTTGTGCTTTCCTCCCTCATATTCAGGATCAGATTCAATCTTGGACATGAATGTATGGACTTGAGAAGTTGCCACTTCGAATCAATTATGTTCTGTCACATAATTCAAAACTTATAGAGCCTCCACACTGGTGAGAGGATGCTCACGAGAGCCTGGCAGCTTTCTGGATGTTTAGCCAGTCAGAATAAAAGTGAGCTTTTAAGGAGGCCTGAGTTAATATTTCCTGTTTCAGTCAGAGGCTGCATATCGCTACAGAGCTAGAAATGAGAATAATAGTTCTGCTTTAAAGACAACGTGTGGTGCGGCCACACGTCTTACTTGCTTTACACCTTAAACATAAATATGTGCATTTAACTCTTGCCTCACATTACACCAGCTATGAGGGTCTAAATGATCATGTGGTGAGATGTTATGTGGCTGATCTCAATTACTCACTGCCCTCTGCTGTTTGAATGTGTTAGCTGCTTTGCTTTGTATAGGTGTGGCCAGAAACATAGCAGAATGAGAGGAGGATGACTTTTAAAAGCAGGTTTGACGGACTCAA
The DNA here is from genome assembly GCF_947347685.1 of Pleuronectes platessa. Taxonomy (NCBI): domain Eukaryota; kingdom Metazoa; phylum Chordata; class Actinopteri; order Pleuronectiformes; family Pleuronectidae; genus Pleuronectes; species Pleuronectes platessa. The sequence goes on along the minus strand of NC_070634.1, from coordinate 6,435,941 downwards.
CCTACAGACTTTGTAACCTATTGAAACAACATAATAAATAATGGATGATCTCACTCATGTCAGAATATCAATTGACAGAGTCAGGAGGATCTTCAAGTTAATTAAACAGTTTTAAGTAGTTGAAGGTGGGGAGCTAAATAAGGCATGATTCCCTCTGAGGCCTTGCTAAGAAGAAAACCCTCCATCCAATCAGATGAGAAACAGAGGAGAGCAGTACTGAGATTATTTCCAGCCTTCATAAATATATATATTTTTTACAACAGTTACTGAAGCAACCTCTAGCGAGGCTTCTTTAAGCCTCCACACCCAACTTTTTCAGACAGGAATAAAAAATATAGCTGATGTTCTGGGTAATTAGTTTGTCTAGACAGTTTGGAAAGAAGGCACTTAAAACACATCTTTCCCCACAGATGTCAAATACAATGTGTTTTTTTTTCCTTCTACCTGGAGAATGTGTGATGAAAACAAAAATCATCAGGACTAAAAATACTGACGTTCCCCGAACACCTTCTATTGGCATCATCAAGGTTTTGGGAAGCTGATGGGGCACAGACGAGCCGACTGACGCCAAGTAAGACGTTGCACAGGGGGAGTTTGATATTCTTTGTTGTGATGGTCTGGGAACACCGGGGTCAGACATTCATCAGAGCGCTTTCAGTCTCAATCACATAAGTTAAATTACATTACTTCTGATAAAAAATATTCTGATATTCTATTATCAGCAGCAGTGTCCTTTGGTGATTTCACAAACACTAATCTTTGATCTCACGGCATCAAAACTTAAGAGCCCACTGCAAAATAGGCTGAAAACAAAAATCTACGAGCAGTGGATGTGCTGCTAAGGAAAAACTGAATATGGAGAACATTAAAGAATTATTATGCAAGATCTATTGCAATTAACTGCCTCAGCACGGAGAAAGAAGGGTTCTTTTTCTGCTGTGACGACGTTGTATTTGTTGCAGGCGAAACAGTGAACAGGCGCTCTAGCAGCAGAGATTCAGGATCATCCGTGACAACATCAAACAGATGAAGGAATGTGATGTGGCGTGCTGCTGTCTTGAACCCTCACTACCGAGGGTGCACACTGACATCAAGTGGTCAGATGACAACTGTCAGCAATCAAATCAACAGCAGCTATCTCACACACAAGACAAGTGTCATTACTGTGACATCTTAAATCAGTGTAAACTATCAGTCAGTTATCTGGAGAAGGCCTGGGAACAGAGATACAGTTAATTATGTAGTAGTAGATAGTTCTCTATGTGATCAATTAATTTGAGATTATCCCCCAATTTTTTTCCTTTCTTTTATTTGTTGTGTGTGTGTTCTCTCATGTTTTGTATGTTTAACACCAGAAGAAGATTTACATTTTGTAAGTTAACACTGTCTTAATCCCTCAAAGTGACGACTGGAAATACTAAATATGTGCATGTACAGCTGTTTTTTAAGACATGAGCTCCAGAGATTATCCACACATTGGGTCTCTCCGGAGTTTACCTTTCACATATGAACAACGCGGGAGTATAATCTCTGCTCAGACGCGTTCACAGCAGAACAGAAAGAGCATCCAGGTGAGAGCTGGTGCAGCAGGCAGAGGCAGGATGTAACGTATTTGACAGGGTGATCACGTGTTGTTGTTTACACCACACTGACACCGCCGTCATCACAAAAACTTAAATACATTTGGATTTAACTCTTGCCTCACAACGCACAGATAATTATCATCAACCACTGCAGGTCCCCTATTTCTTTTCAGAACAATTCAACTGCTGGGATTGGCACCAGCTCGATATGGCCCTTAAAGAATTAACGGCGTGGATAATGAATTGATGTTTATCGTAAAACAGAGCAGAAGTGACAGCAGATATTGGCCTTATATTGATCAGGTGGACAGAAGCATGACTCCAGATAAATGCTGATGCAGTATCATGCCTGCTGGTTGTGTAAATAGACAACTGTTTGCCAACACGATTTCCTTCTTTACCTTCTGATAAATCACAACATCACAAACTATATCAACTCTTTGATATTTTAATTGTAAGTAAAAAGAATTGCATGAATTATTTACAAATCAAATAGTAATCTATCAATTAATAGTTCAAATTACCAGGGGGTTTACAAAATGCAGTTTAAAGGTAGATAAATACCTGGAATCACAAAGAAAAGGAAAAGGGAAATGAAAAGGAAAATGGGGAAACAAATTGTCTTTTTAAATACCTGCTCAAAATGTGAATTCTTGATTCAGTTTTGAGTTAAGTCATGTATTTCATTTTTTTAAACTGCATTTCAAATACATTTTTCTTTTTTTCATCATGTAGTTATTGACAGTTTTGCGTTGTTTTGTAAACCATACAAATACAATATCAAATAATGAATTGCTTTCAAATGTAGTCTATATGTTTATAGCTTTATTTCTTAGTGTATAGATGAATTGGTTTGTAAAGCAATGTATTAATGAAATGCTGTATTACCATTTGAGTGACACTTGTGGTCCTCCATAACTCCTCCACACTATGAGTGGTTTTAAAAAATGGATGTGACATCGAATAATTTCCTCAGCCTGACTTTCAACACTTTTCTCTCACCGCGATTAAGTGATGTGGAAACAAAGTTTTGTGTACGGTTACAGTGGCAGCGAGGATTCATTTTCATCTGTACATGTACCCACTGATCACTGTCTGCCAGAAATAAAACAGAATGACCTAGACGAAAAAAGGAAGACACTTCCTGAGGGAGAGACAGAGAGGAAGACTGGGAGAAGGAGGGAGGGAGCTGTGAAGATGAAGACAGAAAGAGGAGATGTTTGAGGCTCTGGCTTTTCTTATTTGAAACCGTCTCTTTACTGTTTGACTCCCGGGTGGCTTTCACAAGCGTTTTATGTATAATTTAACGTAATGTGCAGAGATAAAGCCTCCAATAAAGGCGGCGCTCTCTAAGCTCTTCACAGCACATTACGTTTTATTCATCAAATTAGTTTTAGTTGGTTTGGTATCCCCTGAGCCGTCTTTAAAAGGTTTAGATGAAAGGACTACATTAATTTTGCCACTAATCAGTTAAGTGACAGCTCCAACTGACAGCTCTGCACTCCTTACCCCCGAAAACCTCTCAGCACACTCGTCTCGCTGCCATCCCCGTTTCACTTCTGCTGCTCCACGTGTCCCCGGTTGATCTCGTCTACCCTGAGCCGCTCCTCTGCCTGTATCCCCCTCACCACCACGCAGCCTTCTGATCGATGCCCTCCGCTTCCTGTCACTGTCCTCGCTGACGATACAAATCACTGCGACTACTTTTTAGTAAATCATTCATACTCTTGCAATCTTTGAAATTTTACGAAAAAGGCTCCGTCTTGCATTTTTCATGACATCTTCAAATTTCTTAATAAATTTGTTACATAAAGACGTGTTGTATGATACAATACAATACTTCAGACAAAAGTTTGGAAACCTAGAAAAAAATGTGACTAGGCAGATTTTGTGGCAGAGCTTAATGGTAATCGTCAGACAAAGGACTTTCTTTCAGAGATACATTTCCTTTGTGCAGCAAATTAGAACATGGAGCAGATAATTAGGGCTAATATTTGTAATTCTCTAAGTCGGGTTTTAGTTTTTTAATTAGCTACTCTTCTTGAGAAGACTTACTGAAAATGAGACGGGAGCTCTGAGACTTTCTCTATATTATAATTCTTTTTTTGCACCCTGTTCAAATTGTAATGAATACATCTCTGTTTGGCTGAAGTTTCCTGGTTATCACTTCCCACCACAAATTACAAGATGTTAACCTCAGAAAAAGCTGCAGGTTCATCGGGCTACTGTTCACTGCTGCAGGAATGATAAAGACTACAATGAGGGAACCTACCGGAGTATGGAGCGCTTTGGGAAGCTGAAGGGGCCGTGAGTGAGGCGGTCCACAAAGTTCAGCGGGATCCTCTGCACTTGGTCACAGTTGAACATGACAAAGTCGTACTTGAAGATCAGGAGAGAGTTGTCCGTTATCATAACGATACGCTCCTTCTCGTTGTTCCAGTGATCCACCCTGAGAAAATACATACAGGGGACACTGTGTTAGACCTATAGTGGAAAACTCATATTCAGACTCATATGAGGTCACTGTGACCTTTGACCCTTTGACCACTGAAATCTAATCAGTTCATCTTTGGGTCCAAGTGACAAGTGGTCAACATTTTTAAAAAGCCCCTAAAGGCAGACTTGAGATATCATGTTCAATAGGCCCAAACATGTGAGTCGATCGTGATCTCGATCTTTGAACAGTAAAATCTAATAAGACATGAAAGTCCTTGTGAATTTGGTATTAACCTCTGTGTTCTTGATATGTCATATTCACAAGATAATGATGTCGCTGTAAACTTTGATCACCAAAATTGAATCAAATCATCTTTGAGTCCAAGGGAAAATTTTTACCAAATTTGAAGAAATTCTCTGAAGACATGTTCATCTTCAGTGCTTCCAAACCTCAGAAGGAACTTGAACCAATGAGACATTCTGATCCTTAAGTAAAAATAAACAATGTGAAATATGTTACGATTAATGGTTACTATTTGTATTAACTAATTTTTGGGGATAATTATACTGAACGGTTTAGAACAACAGTTCCCATGAGTCTATGGGGAATAAAAAATGACCAGTTCCAGTTTGCAATGTACCTATTGACACTCAGGGAAGAGTGGAGGAAATTCTTTGTCACTGCGGAAAATTTAGAAACGTGATGATTCTCCGTTATGAGAAGCTTATTTTTTCTATTATTTTGGGGAGATGTATCGGTGTAAAGGACCCTTAGGTAGATGTCCATCAATTTGTAAACCTGTAAAGGCTAGGACACTTAGTCATGACCCCTAGGTTTTATCTCATGACCCCTTAGGGGAAACCTGAACTTGGTTAACCACTGCAGCAGATCTATTGGTAATGAAAAGTTTACTGGTTTGTATTCTGTCGTTATTTGCAGTTAATACCAAAAAGCATAGGTGAATCCCGGTTTCAGCCAGATCTTTCTGTGTGGAGTGTCCATGTTCTCCCCATGTCTCTGTGGGTTTTCTCTGGCTTCGACCCACAATCCAAAGACATGCAGAATAGGGTTAAATGTAGGTTAATTACAGACTGACTGTAGGTATGAAGGTAACTGTGAATAGTTGTTTGTCTCTGTATGTCGGCCCTGTGACACTGGCGACCTGTCCAGGGTGTACCCTACCTCTCAACCAGAGTCAGCGGCGAATGGCTCCAGTCCCCATTCGACCCTCAAAGGATAAGTGTTATAGATAATATATGGATGGACGGAAAAAAAATGTATAGCAAAACTGCTCAATTATGTTCAGTAAAAGCTTCACAATTTTGGAAAATGCCCTTGGATCAAGCAGTATGCATGCAAACATTTTTAAGTCCCTCATTTTATTTTCAAGAGAAATGAAGAGAGAGGAATGTAATAAACATAAAACACCTTCAAAGCAAGAAATCCACTTTCTCTTATGCCCTCAAAGTGCTTCTAAAAATGTCACAATAGCATGTAAGCAGTCAGAAAAAGCATCGTTTCACACACACTCTCTCCCTCGCCGCTGTACAGACACAACTAATTCATCTTGGCATGGATTCTCTTGGTGTGGCTCTCTTTCTTACAGCCCACTGAGCCGGGTGCACGTGGCCACATTCAAATGAAACTCTCTTGACTGCTGCTGGCAGCCTCAGGCCAAAACAAAAAAACTAAAAACAGTTGACTGAATAACCCCTCATGGGGAAGGTGTTGGTGAAGAGATTTGACAGGACTAATAAAATAAGTTGACCTTGGCTAGGGTCACTGATGGAACAGAGGTGTTACACAGATCCTGGATCAGACTGCGGATGGTGCAACACACTGCTGCCGCTCAGGCTCGACACTATAACACAGTGCCAAGTCAAAAACATGGAGGCCTGCAGTGATTTACTTCCATAGGACACACTACAGAGTCTTAGATTCTTAGATGTCGTGATTCTCTGACTCGGCCGCAACGTTACAGAATCAATTCACTCTTTCTAATGCAAGACATCCTGCAGAGGCATCTGTTGCCACAACAATAACTGCAGGCAAAATGCAGGACAAACATAAATGTGTGTTGGACAGAGCTGTATAAATGGGATGTATTATTCAGTCTCACATGGGAAGCCTTAATGTTTCCTGAAAGCTCGTCCAGGAGTGATGCAACCTGACATCTGCAAATGCACTTGGTAAATGTCCTGCAGTCACTTCCTTTTACTCTGCATTCCAGTCACATAGATCGCTACCCCTGCCATGACTCGTGAGCTTTGGGTTTGATAAGGCCACTGATATTTGAGTGAGAGGTTAACTAATGAAGACGAGTGGATCTGACGATGCTAAGGCGTCACGCTTCTGCACTGCAGTACATTATACATGTGTGGACTTTAGGACAGGCGGTCGCTGTCTTCACGCCTCCTCTCAGAGCATTATTATTATAAAGTCTTTATCAATGTCTTTTCAACAGCAAACTTAAAGATGCGGGAGAAAAATATGTCTGTAAGCTCATCGGCTCCAACTAGCACAGTCCTAGCTTTTTATTTAATACCACTGATCAGTAAGCTTCTGCTGGTGTCCCTGTTTTCTCCAATGCAGAAAGCTGTTCGAGGACATTGAAAGACCTCCCCACCCCCCACCCACCCAACTCCTGTCTCTGACTTAGTTTGTCCTCAACTGGATCTTCAATAATCACTTTCTTAGAATGAACTGAATTATTTCACATAAGTCTCCATCATATAACATCTCGCAACTCTTATTAGATGTTCGTCATGCTGTTGCCTCATTAATGCTCTAAATCATCTATAGTTAACCTTTGGATGTATTCCTGTTTATTTTATGACCCCAAGTGTCCAAAGACCACGAGTGTCCAAGATAAAACTCAAACTGTTCTGTCCTTAGCGCTACAGACCAATCTCTAGGCTCTCATTTACATTTCCCTATTACCACTGTAACAAGTAAATCATAAAATTATTATTATATTTAAAGTCAGGACAATATACATATTTTGTAAATATGACTCCTACCTCATGTATTCTTACTGCATGTGTAACTATTTTGATCACATCATGATCAATTGATTATCCTGAGGTAAACATTCGGCTAGTTTAATATGGTAAAGATGGATAATATCCAGATTCTTAAAAAGACAAAAAAAAATTGCCCAAAAACAATTAAGAACATTGAGAATCATAACATCCCCGTCACTTACCACATCAATATCATAAAAACACAGTTGTGTCTATACTGTATATGTTTAAATCTTACAAAATTCCAATTCTATTTTATATAAATAAGAAATAATCATAATTTATTCATCAAATTGAATGATTCCATTTTTTTAACTACTAGTGTGCTAATTATTAATTCATGAATACACACTGTCCAGTCATCTCATGCAGTGAAAGCATTGTGCGTAATTCAGTAAGTGGACCTTGACTATTAATTCCATTTACTATTTCCAAGGTCAAGAATAACCTTTAATTTAATAGTTTCAAACTCTTCGGTGAATTAATTTGTACACGTTAATTAACAGGTAATAAATGCTTGATTAGATACTCTACGGATGGGTTCATGTGTGAAATTATATATCCCTGTTTGCTTACAAATATGTTAAACAAAACATTTGAATTATAGTGTGTTACCATTGTGTGTTTTCTAATATGTTCAAGCTGAAAAGTGTAACAAATGGGACATATATCACCAACAAGTGTCAGGATTTCATTATTTTAGCTATATTCTGTGTCTGACTGAACTCTAAATAAATAAAGATAGAAGCATTTCAAATTATAGCTGTACTCTTAACAATAATGAAAGAAGTAGTTTGAGCCAGATAAATGGCCTTCACACAAATGATTAATAATAACTTTTTCCTTCTAGTGTTTAATCTTGAAATTAGAATGTGTGAGCGCCAGAATGTGTTTCGTTGTTTTGGTTAAATTGTTTTGAATGTCTGTACAAACAGAACATTGTTTTGATATAGCAAGAACACAATAATCTTTTCTCCAATTGTCAACACCGTTGGCCCACATGCCATCAGCTGTGTCAAGGCCTTGGGAGCAGCTCCTTGTCACTTCCTTATTCCAATACCAAGAGGATGGCCTACGCCTGCGCACTTTCGAGGAGGAAGAACCAAGATCTACTGTTATAAAATAGACTGTTTGATGCGTTCTGATGGGTCTCGTGTTCTGATGCGACTTGTTGGATGCTCATTGCTTTGCTGATTGTTACCTTTCATTGCTTTCTAAATAAATACTTGATTGAACAAACCGAGTTCGGCTCATCTTCTCATATTTAGGATAAACCAACACAAGACAGAGAAGAAGATGAAGAAGATGAAGGGTTAATGAATTCAGGATACAAGCTTTTCACTTTGCACATGTTACTCTGCATGTGAACATGCACACACAGCTGAACATGGTCTCTCATGAACTCACTCTGCCATCAGCCAGATGCCATGAATGCTGCCATCTACTTCTTTATCCACCAGAGCTTCAACGTCTTTGATGCCCTGATTCAGAGTGCCAGGCTGCAGAGACAGAAATGCACGGGTGTCACTTTCTAATTTTCCTTTGTGACAATCACAATATGTACACAGAAAGCTTAAGGGGTAATCTTTGAGGCAGATGCGCAGCTGGGATCGGTACTCCAACAAAATGTCAGCGCGTCTGCGTGTCAAACAGAGTAACAATAAACAAAAACATGAAGCCTTGGCATATGAAAATGACTGTAAATGAAGACAGCTGAGCACGCAGCTTCCAAGTATAAATCTGAGTAACTCAGGTATTTGGAGACACTCGAGAAAGCTTCAGCACACAATACATTACACAGTCAAAGCATCTGTTTACCAAGGCTACCCATACAACACACTCACTTTTTACAACGTGCCATTCAATCCTTGAACTTTGTGATTCATTTCTATGCCAAGCTGGAGAACTAAAAAAAGATTAGGAGTTCACACTAAGGACTCCTGACAGTCTTAGTGTAATCTGAGCCTGGTGCAGAGTCGGCCTGGAAACATGGGAGGTGTGACTGACTCTCTATCACAATCCAATACAACAGGCCCACTCCCTCTGAGACACTGATAATATTCACTTAACTACTGTTGACACTGTGCCACAGCGCTGTTGATTAATCCCTACTTTTAAGGAGATGTGTTCTTTTACTGGAGTTCATAACATGGTTTTCACACGAAAAGGACAAAATATAGATTATAGATTATAGCACTAATTGTGTGATTTTAAAGGTCCAGTGTGTAAGATTTATGTGAAAGGGACCTATTGGCAGATATTGAATATAAAATAATCCTAGTGATGTTTTCACTATATTGTGCTTTATCTAAATTGAACAAATTGTTTTCTTTACCCTAGAATGGGCCCTTTATATTTAAATACTTTATATTAACATCTGGAGCAGGTCCTCTGTACGGAGGCTGCCATGTTTTTGACAGTAGCCCAGGCTGGACAAACTAAACACAGTGCTTAGGACAACTGAAGTCTGCTACATGTTCTCTTTCATGTTTGGAAGGGGGGTGAGGTGAGGGGTAATCAGCTGCAACATGCAACTTCACAACTGGATGTCACAACATTCTACACACTGAACCTTTAAGGCCAATACTAAATATGTGTATTCAAGATACAAACATCACTGAAAAATAAACCATGACATTTAAAAACTGCTTTTGACTGACATTCATGGACTGTAATCTCTAGTTACTTTATGACAACATATACACAGATACTAATATATCCGCGATAAACTAATATTAGATTATGGATTTTAATTACAAATAGATTGCCTAAATGTACAATATGCCTTCTTCTATTATTGCCAATGCCTCTATCATTACACTTACTGTTGCTCCCTTCATCTCTGTCTCTGACGTCTTCTTTTGTATAAAAACTTTAAACATTGATACACTTCTCCATTTATGTTAGACACTGTCTTTTCTCATGAATGTTGTAAATATTGTAATTATGTTCATGTGCTCCGTTACAAGAAGCATCTATTGGAGGGATCCTTCACCTCTCTGAAATTTCTATCTTTTCCCCGCAGATAATAGGGTCTTTTCCGTTGTTTGTTTCTCACTCTAATCGAGGGTTAAGGACTGAGGATGTCCCACCATATTTAACACTATGAATCAAATTATGATTTGTAGATATGGGCTATACAAGTAAAATGTTAGTCTTGGATGAAACATTTTAAACAGTAAAGAAAACAGCCATTCACTGTATTTTTTAACTGTGAATAAAAGAAAGAAAATTAACCAATTAAAACAGCATTAATATTAAATGAGGTACAGTGTCCCCTGGAAATAATACAAAAATACTATAGTCTTATACTAGCTGACAACTAAATCTGAGAAGCATAGCCAATGAGATAAAAAGTACAAATGTACCAAAGTCCGAGATACTGTAGCAAAATGTATCTTGATAGGTTTAAATAGTGCCACGAGGACATGCTGCATTCCTCTAATGACGGTACAGGTTCTTCTCGATTTCTCCTGTATTGACCAACGGGTAAATAATAATATGGGTCTGTAATGTGATTGTAGGATTTATGACTTGAACTGTTTGCTAAGTAGCAGGTGGAAATGTTGACGTGTTTACCCTCAACACGAAGAACTTCCTCCGTTTGAACAGGTCTGGAGCTAAGGTCCCGTAGATGGGATCGTGTTTGGCCGAGAGAACCGCTCCGGCTGCCCGCTCCTCGGGGCTCTCTGGCCGGGCTACTCCTCCCGCCTCTACCCGCTCCTCGGCGTTCTCTGACCGGGCCGCTCCTCCCGCCTCTACCCGCTCCTCGGCGTTCTCTGGCCGGGCTGCTCCTCCCGCCTCTACCGGCTCCTCGGTGCTCTCTGGTCGGGCCACTCCTCCCGCCTCTACCCGCTCCTCGGCGCTCTGTGTCAGGGCACTAGGCTGACCGTCCTCCGGCCCGCTGGAGGAGAGACTGACCGCTTGCAGCTCCTCGTCACTGGACGCTGCTTTCCCCTCAGCCTCTGTCATGATGGAGGCTCTAAACACCTGCTCTAAAGAGATGGACAGCACGGAGGTGTGACGTGTATTTAAGTGAAGGTTTGTACATCCCGTCAACCCTTTTCTAGAAGCACAATCCAAACTTTTACATGTAAGATGAGTAAAGCACTTCGTGGACAGATTGGACAGATTAAGAAGTTTATAAAGAGGATTTACTTACCACTGAAAATCGAGGTCTCAGGGATTTAAAGTTGTCAGAGGCAGCAACAGGTGAAACAACTTCCTTGTTCCCTGTTCCTGTTTGGCTGGTGTTGTCAGAGGGCGTGAGCAAGTTTTTGTTTATTCGTTCTGAGATGTGCTTTATGAATAAAGATGTGATTTTGTATTATTATATGCATCTAGATTGATTTGACTTTAATTGTTACTGTATTTTGTGAATGAGGGATGACATACTCTGCCTCTCACTGAAAGCTCCTCTTAACACCAAGTGAAATGAAGTAAATCCTGAAAATCCAACAACCTCTACCTCAAACACAACCAGCTCCTCCCAGTCATATATGTCTTTGTCTCCTCCCTTTACAGGTGTGTAAGTGTAAGGACCGGTGAACAACAAGCTGTGAGCTGTGGGAGATGAGTCACTGCAGGAAGTGAACGAGAGGGGGAGGAGCAGAGATCTGTTTCTGTTCAGAGGAAGAGAAACTGTTCTACAGTCACTGGCACCTGCTGAAATGGCGCAGCAAGAAATTCAACTGGACAGAGAAAGATTCTGCTGTTCGATCTGTCTGGAACTACTGAAGGATCCGGTGACTACTGTGTGTGGACACAGCTACTGTCTGAGCTGTATTAACAACCACTGGGACAATGGGGATGGGAGTGGAAGCTACAGCTGCCCTCAGTGTAGACAGACCTTCACACCGAGGCCTGTCCTGGGGAAAAACACCATGTTAGCTGATTTAGTGGAGGAGCTGAAGAAGACTGGACTCCAAGCTGTTCCTCCTGATCACTGCTATGCTGGACCTGAAGATGTGGCCTGTGATTTCTGCCCTGGGAGAAAACTGAAAGCTCTCAAGTCCTGTTTGGATTGTTTGGCCTCTTATTGTGAAAAACACCTCCAGCCTCATTTTCAGTTAGCTCCATTTAAGAAGCACACGCTGGTGGAGCCCTCTGAGAAGCTCCAGGAGAACCTCTGCTCTAGCCACGATGAGGTGATGAAGATGTTCTGCCGCACTGACCAGCAGTCTATCTGTTATCTCTGCTCTATGGATGAACATAAAGACCACGACACAGTGTCAGCTGCAGCAGAAAGGACTGAGAGGCAGAGCCTGCTCGGGCAGAGGAGACAAAAAATCCAGAAGGGACTCCAGGACAGAGAGAGAGACTTGAAGCTGCTTCAACAGGAAGAGGGAGCCATCAATGGCTCTGCTGATAAAGCAGTGAACGACAGTGAGAAGATCTTCACTGAGTTGATCCGTCTGCTGGAGAAAAGAAGCTCTGATGTGAATCAGCAGATCAGATCCCAGCAGGAAACTGAAGTGAGTCGAGTCAGAGAGCTTCAGGAGAGACTGGAGCAGGAGATCATTGAGCTGAAGAGGAAAGACCATGAAATGAAGCAGCTCTCAGATACAAAGGATCACAACCAGATTCTACACAACTACCCCTCACTGTCACTCAGTGAATCTACACACTCATCCAGCATCAGGATCCGTCCTCTGAGGTACTTTGAGGACGTGACAGCCTGTGTGTCACAGGTCAGAGGTCTACTACAGGACATTCTGAGTGAGACAAAGACAGAGATTTTACAGATTGTGTCTCAAGTGGATGTTTTACTGCCACAACCAGAGCCAGAGACCAGAGCTGACTTCTTAAAATATTCACAGGAAATCACACTGGATCCAAACACAGCACACGAACGTCTGTTATTATCTGAGGGAAACAGAAAAGTAACATATGTGACTGAAGAACAGCCTTATTCTTATCACCCAGACAGATTCACTAATTGGTATCAGGTCCTGAGTAGAGAGAGTCTGACTGGACGTTGTTACTGGGAAGTGGAGTTGGGGGGGAGAGCAGTTGGTGTAGCAGTATCATACAAGGATATCAGCAGAGCAGGAGACTCAGGTGAATTAAGATTTGGATTCAATGATAAATCTTGGGTGTTGTTGTTTTCTTGTCATGCAAACGTATGTAAATTTCATTACAACAGCATCAAGACTTCAGTCTCAGGTCCTCCGTCCTCCACAGTAGGAGTGTACCTGGATCACAGGGCAGGTGTTCTGTCCTTCTACAGCGTCTCTGACACCATGACTCTTCTCCACAGAGTCCAGACCACATTCACTCAGCCTCTCTATGCTGGAGTTAGGGTTTGTTATCCTGGAGACACAGCTGAGTTGTGTGAACTGACATAGACTGGAGTCATTAAAAGCAGTGATTTAGATTCTGTGTTTAAATCCTTAACTTCTTTTGTCTGAATGTTTGTTGTTCAAAGTTCATCGTGGTGATGTTTCTGCTCCGCACAGAGATCCGCTGTCAATCAAACACTGACCTGCCTTTATCATACATATTTGATCCTCACTTTGTAAAGACATGAATCTATAATTACACTGACATGGATGTGTTTGAAAGAACTAATGTTGCTGTTGTTTTCTAAATCAATGTAGAAGTAAGGTTCTGTGATGTGTGATAATTCAATATTTTAGCTGTTGTGTGGGTCTGACTGTACTATTTTCAATAAAGGCAGGAGGGGGGCCTTGAGCAGGTTGGGCCAGATATAAGGCCTTTATACAAATGATTTATAAATAACCCTTGCTGAATAGTGTTAATAATGAATCTTATAATTGTTCTGAATTCTGACTTTGTTGACATTGTTTTGTTTCGTTGTTTTGGTTTCGAGGATCCTAATGTTTACATCATAGGGAACTTGTTTGGATATAGCAGGAACATCATATTCCTTTCTCCAATGGCCCACATGGCATCAGCTGTGTCAAGGCCTTTCATGAAGAGAACATTTTGCTTAGCAACTATCAGAGTAGTAGTAGCGTCACGGAGAGCGGCTTCTTGTCACTTCCTGGATTCCTTGACAAGAGGCGGGGGACTACAGCTGTGGACCAATAAGGGAGAACCAAATTGATTTGCGGTGACTCCCCTTCAATCTTTCATAACCAATCATATTAAATATACTGTTATAATTATATCAAACCCCTTTTGTTCGGGGCCATTATTAACTACCTTTTGCTAACTGATTTAGCCTAGGCTGTGATAATTGTCCTTAGCTATGTTGTTCAACTTTCATTGCATCTCAATAAATACTTAAATTGGACCAGTCCGGTTCATCTCTTATTTAAGATAAACCAACACGCCTGACAGATGTTTTAGAACCTGTGTTGATCCTGATCCTCATCAATGAGCTGATTATTTGTTCTTTTCTTTTCCACATGTGAGATGGAGCTGAAACAAACTGATTGTGTGTCCATGAAATCACTGAACAAGAGTCACTGAACAGACTTTACTGATGAAATGATCAATGAACTCAGAGCGTCAACATGTCCAACAGATCAACTACACTCTGGTTGGATTTACAGACCATCAGTGTGATGGGATGTTTGGTCACATTGTAAATGTGGAACCTGGTTTGTTTTTATTACGGCTCATCTCTGTAAAGTGTGAATCCACTCGTACTCATTGTATTTACATATTTAGCAAACAGGCATATTTATCTGCTCTATCTATCTGTTCTTTTTGATTTTCATGATCTGAACTAGCAGTTCCATTGGAGAGTGTCCTGATCGAGTCTCTCTGAGGGTATGTTCTGCAGCTCGCATCACATGTGTTTCTTATACATGTTTATATACATTTAAATCTCTTATATATGCATAAAGCCATAAAAATGTAATGTGTGAAGAAGCTGAAGGTTGAAATAAAAAATAAATCCAGTGTTTTATTTTGTCTTCATTCCAGGAAGGCTGTTCGCCTTAAGGTTGTTTTTGTTCGTTGTGTTGGTGTTAGCCCACCCTGAAGCAAAAATAATTAATAAACCTAAACAGTCTGTAAATTGTTTGTTGCTGATTGTTCTTGGGAGCTGAGAAAAGGGGAGACTCATGTATAATGTTGCGACTGGATCTTCTCGTGGGCGGGGTCGTAACATGAATTGGGGGCTCGTCCGTTTCTTTTTTTGGTTGAATTTTCGTTTCATTTGATTAGTGGTGGCAGATAATACATGTCTTCTTCTGGTTGCCAGTTTTTTTTGTTCATATTGATAGGATGTTGATTAAAAGTTGGATAAATCGTGGATTGTTGCCGGTTCTTTTCGAGGTATAAGTACCTATAAATGCAAAAAAAAGGAAGATTTAAAACGAATTTTGGTTAAAAACTAAAGGAGAAGGGTTTGTTTCCTAAGTGTCATGTTGCTACTGGGGAAGATGTTGAGGGCAAAGCGATGCCTGGTTCCCAACCAAACATGGATCCCATGATTAAGGCTGGCATGACGGCCGAGGAGCTCCACTTGGTGCTCCGTATTAAGGAGGTGGAGCTGAGGAACAAAGAGTAGGAGATAATTCCGAGGTCAGCAGACATGCGGCACTTGTTCCTCCGTTTCGAGAAACAGAGGTTGAATCCTACTTTTGTGCATTTCAGTGTATTCCATCTGTTTCACGCTGGCCTAAGGATGATTGGCAAATATTGTTGCAATGCAATGGATCCATGTTTTCTCCCTTAGCATATAATCTAAAACATCTGTAACTAGTTACTCAGTATGGCACAAACCTCAAATGACACTCAAAAATGACACACACTCATAAATATCAGTCCTCGGAACTTGCCTGATTTTGTTCATCAAGATCCGAGATTATTCTCAGAGAAATATAAGAAAATGTTGACAAATGCCCTCTATCAAAATAGATGTTGATCAAAGAATTCAGGGAACTTATATCTATGAGTATGTGCGTCTTGATCAGCTGGACTGAATTTAAGGGAACTGTTGAGGCTGGTGACTTTACTTTGTGAATCTGTTTTTGTTTATGTGGAGATAGGATTTACAGAACATACTGATGGAACAACATTTTTAATATGTATAAAGGTTTGTAAATTGCTAATGGGCTCTATATTTTTTATGAATTCTAGGACAAGTACCTGCTGTTTTTGTTGTTGGTGCTAAGGGGGAAAACATGGATCCTACCCACTAAATGAGTTTATAAACATTAACAACCACAGACAGACATAACATGTTAACCAGTTAGGTTCCATGGTATATGTTATGTCTCAAGAGGGATTCTAACATTTTTGGGTGGAATTTTAATCCATACTGAATATGGGAAACATTAAAATGCTGCCTAGATTAACCTTGGACATTTTTGTAACACACTATTTATACTGCTTATGTAAGGTTTGGCTTGCTTTGAATTTCCTCTCTCGAGATTATGTTCCTGTCTTGACATCTTTTCTTAAAATACCAATGAATGGCATCCATGATTGGACTGGACAATAACACAATCAAGCCATTGTGGGATGAACCAGATCATTGAAAGCAAATAAGACTTCTTCCTCCAAGCAATCCTTGAATAGCAACACCACTTAAACACCAATCTGCGTTTGCGCTAATGTTCTCCGACACAGCATCGTATGGAGCCACTCATTCCCAGTCCCAACTCTGTCAGGGACCTCTTCCAACGCCTTGTCGGAAGTTCAAAACCAATCCAGTTGTAATCTGTAGCCGTCAAAGAAATATAGACAGATTTATAAAGGCATTCTCTCGGCACGGTTGCTTAACTACTCCCACATACTGCCGGCTGAGATTTCCATGCTCTTTAGTGTTGGCGTGAATGGCCAGTGGCTATTCAGTACAGATCTCATTTGGGGTTTTTCGGCTGCGATCAAGTAATTACATCCATCAATCCAGAGCTCCTCCTTGCTCCAGTGATGAGTTCATAATGCATTTTCTGGATTTAGCTTCTGCTCAAATAGAAGCATCAGTGCAAGTTGCTGGAATTTCTTCAACATCCTTATGCAATCCATAAATGTCTTGTTTTTTTACCGTGAATTGATGTTGTGATAAATGCAAACTAAAGACCAGAACTTAATTGAATCACAGACTGGGTCATCATTAAACGGAAATACCTCATCATGACAGTGCCGTACTGGAGCTTTGCATTTCTGCTGCCACACACTTAAAGTAAACCAGTGAACTTAAAAAGCTTTTGCCCCTTGATGCATCACATCATTCAGAGAAGTGAGGGTAAGAATAATCCATATTGTTGTTTCTAGGCCAAGTAATCAACATCGCATAACTGGAAATGCTGACTGATGCCAAGCTGTAAGCGTTTCACTTGGTACTACTGTGTATCTCCTTAAGTTGATGCTTCAGTCTCCCTGCTCAGTTTTTTTGGTGCTCTCCACAGACATACATGTTTATCACAGATGGAATTTAACATGAATTAATAATAGGTTAAATAATACATGTCATATTTCCACTGGATGTTTTAGATGAAAAAGTGCTGCATGTAGTGCATTATAATGGCATCGTGAGTAGTGCAGCATGTGCTCTCCTTTGTAGATAAGTGCAGTTAATGTTCCCCGCAAACTTAATATTATCTTGCATATGTATGCATCATACATGTGTATCTGAGACTGTTTTGAGTGTTTTCTGTTTTATTTTATGATGTCATGCTTGCACTATATAGTGCTGCACATGTAAAATGTATGCTTAACAACTGGGGAGTTTAAGAAAAAAATCAATAGAATATCTTTTCTTACTTAAGCCCCAGATACCCCAAGTGATATTTTTATAATATAAAGCTTCAATATTCAACATTTAATGATTTTTTTTTATAGAAACTGTATATATATTGGTCACTGATGTTCATAAAAAGAGAAAATTGATATCAGACTGCGGTTTCTTTAAATTCATTAAGGGTGAAAGATGATAAAAATAATTTAAACAGCTTTTAAAGCTAAAAGAATCAATGCTACCTCCCCTTGACCAAACACCAGACAGACACAGTCCTTCATGAAGAGCCCTGAGATGGTTGAGACCAATCACAAAGCTGAAAGGGAAGTTTTTATCAGTGTTGTTATCTAAGTTGTGGCAAACAAACAAAGAAGGGGTATTTGCCTAAATTAGAGCTATTTACTCATACAGCCTATTTCTATATAGCTGAGTAGTTCCAATGGTAGACTATTTTATTATTTCACATTACTACATATCATATTATCTTGTGGAGGCAGAAGGGAGGTTAGTCGGGTTGTGTGAATCAAACAGCAGAAAGATTCTCCATACTTTATTATTCTTTTCCCTTTACTTTTTCAGAAGAATGAAAGAAACTATAAGTGATTTGAAAGTATCCTCATGATGGGCATGTTGTACACTTCTGGAAAACAACGTGAGGAGGCTCAGGGAATCTGGGCCAGAGAGTCCTCTCAGTGAGACGGCATCAGTTCACTTTACAGCTCAAACATACACACAAACATGTCCAGGGGCATGCACCCTTCATCTTCAATATTCTTGGCGGATGGAAGTAATTCAATTATGTCCCAGCACGTTTGTGTTTGTTTACCCATATCGCAGCGATGCCTGATTTAACTCTCCTGGGATATCACATGGGATCGGCAGATGTTGCAAAGACCTCTGTGACCTCGAAAGTCCCACAGTCATGATCTGTGTATGTGTGTGTGCAGTGGTTTGCTGAGGCGTAGCAACACTGCCAGCTCCTTTTTCCCCTGCTTAGCCCATGAGTAATGCTCAGACCAGAGCGTAGGGGCTGGGCCACCAGGGTTCATTAACTCAGCTGAAGCCTGATGAGCTGGAAAACTCCTAAACTTCAATGTTTTAGTCCAGCAAAAGCTCCACATACTGTAGGAGTGTAATTTCACCCAGTGTTGTTAAATGTGTATGCTGAGACCATTGATTAGCAGACAAAGGCAAACAAGCTGAAATTTGATGCGTATGTGTATGAATTCCATTTTTGGATTGTTATGCCATATCCTCTCAGGTAACATGACAGGAAGTGAATCAAGGGAAACACTTGTAGACTCTGGTCCAAGTCATTCAACTAGTTGTTTTTTTCATCTTTATCTTTTATCTTGTTTAACTTTCCCATCTCAATTGGAATAACCCAAATTCCTTCAGACAGTTAAGTGCATCTGAGGACCACTGTATGTTGGCTTCAGTTGACAATGATGTGGCGTGGGAGCGCTGCCCATACTGACCGCCAGCTGACCGTTGCGTTTACGACCCAGAGGCTCCTCTCCCAGATGACTGCAGACAACAGTTTCACTTGACCTTGGCTGTTATGACCACCAGGCCGAGACCTGACCTGTCAGGTGTGGTTCACAGGGACGTTTTAGGTCAGTGATGGAGAGTTTCAGGAGAGTCGGCTTGGTGCCTGGTGAGCCTGAAAGTGATAGTACACACATAAATCAGTGTGACATGGGGCTGTTGTTTCTCCAAGATAAAGGGTGCAAGGCCCTGACCCTTTCTGTCCAGGTCTAAGACAAAGTTTCACATGAATAGTTTGTGGCTCTTAAACTCTGTTTTCAGGTTGAAAGTTGGTATATATAAAGAGACAGCTTGGTGCATTGTTTATAAACAGCAATTTGAAAGATTAAACAGTATTATTCGAGTTTATTTTGTTAAGTAATCATTTTGAGCCATTTTTATTCATTTTGAGAAATATATTGTCCCCTTGCCTGGCAAAAGTTACGCATGGTTAGCTAAACTTAGCATAAGCCTGAAAGCAGTGTGAAACTGCTAGCCTCGCCCCTATGTAAAAAAATAGGCATAAAACTAGAAGCACTGAATAACACCTATTCTTTCTCTTTCTAGATTCAACAACAAATCTCTCCCTCACTGGCAAAACACAAAATAAAATCCAATATTTCATACATAATTGCACTTAATACAGGACTGTTCTTCTTTGACCAGCTGGGCAAAACTCCCCTGGGACCCTCGACCACTAGATTGAGTCATCTTGTTTGAGGTAACTGGCTTATTTATATTATCTCGGAATATTCGCCTTCAAACTACAATGTCAAGTGACATTAAAAGGATCATGAAGTGGCCTACATTGACTAAGGTAAAAAAAATGTACATATGCTTCTCAAATGTGGTGTATTAGAGCATAGGAACACAATGTAAAGGAGGGGCTGGAAGCCAACTTTTGCCCCAAAGGGTCCTGGTTTGCAGGTTAATCAGGTCAATTCAGACAAACAGTATTGTTTAACAACATGATATATCAGTGAGACAGTTAGATGTATGCAACATTCTAAAGGAAGACATTGGTGGAACAACATTGTGTAAAAATCATGTGATACTAGAAAAGCATGGTATTACAAATTATAACAGCGATCCCATGCCCCATATTTACACATTAAAAGTATTTTCACCCTGGTACCAAACTTCAAGTGATCCTCATGAGTTCAGTTATGGTTCAAACATCGGTCAGAGCTACGAGCTGTATGAGCTGTATGAAGATGCTTAAACCAACCTTGCACTGAGTTTTGTCCAGAGGGAGAGATAATGCAACCACTGAGGGGCAGTGTTGATCCAGTGATGATACAACTGCAGCAGAGGACAACGGGGCCATGCAGAGCATTTTCACATCTACATGTGTGATTACAACATGTTTAACATGTATTAAGTCAGCAGCCAACTTCTGCTAATTGTCCAATAACTTTGCAGAGAGTATATAATGATGAACTGACATCGTCTCATTCCATCTTATTGTTCACCTGCTGCTTTGAAGCTGACGTGCCTTTGCTCTCTTCCTTCCTTTTCATTGCCATCCTGATTCTGTCTCATCCTCCTCACATCACCTCTGACTGTAAAACAGACAAGCCCTCCTGGCATGTGTCATTACCAATCCAAACTGTTTGCCTGTGACATACTGTCACCCTGGACGCAGTGACTGCTCCCACATGGCCCGTCCGTGCTGCAGGAAGCACCGATCGGATTCATCATAAATCGCGGTGTTTCAGACTCAGCTGAGAAGCACTTTAGCCTTGAGCTCGCAGTGTGACTGGCACTGAAAAGTAGCCAAATGATAGCTTTGATATGTGGCACTAGCAGGAGGATGAAAGCCAGATTGGAGCTGATGAATTAAGGATGGCAAGTAACACATTTATTCTTAACTGCTGCTTTTTAGCAAGGCAGTATATTCTAAGCGTTGCCAGTGCCCTTGCTCGTTTGATATTACATAACCTCTATCAACCCTGTAAGAAACATGTTTTCACACTTTCCATGCTACAAAATAATGCAACAAGGCCCGGGACCCCCACCTGACTCTTATTTGTATTCCGCCCCCACACCTCAAGGATGTGTTAAATTAACACATTATATTATATTATATTATAATGCACTACATTGCATATTGCAATCTGACACTGTTCACTGTCTTGCATTTCACTTTTTACATTTCACTTTTACTTCACTTTTTATATCTTTTATCTATTATATATATTTTATTTAGATATGTTTATGTCTAAATAAATGTTACTTTGTATAAATATTAGAAAAAGGGAGTAAATAAGAAGTAAATAGTTAGTAAATATATATTGTTTCTTTTTATTGCTTTTCTTATGTGTGTTGTATTTATTGTGTTTGTATGTTTTTATGTTCTATGTTCATTGTATGCACCAATAACCAGAGCAAATTCCTAGTAGGTGTAAACCTACTTGGCAATAAAATACATTCAGATTCTGATTCTGATCAACATTTTTTTTTTTCTCCTCTAAGTTCTCATCTTACAACAGAAACATGAAACTTCTTCACACGAGGTCTGAGATTAACTGGTTATTACATCACAGGAGTTTCACTCAAGGTGAGTAATATTAGTGGGGTTTCCTGGAAGCATACAGCCTCTGTCACTATGACTCGATGGATGAAGGTATAAAGCTGCAGTGGGTTTGCTCATAAACCTGCTGCAGCGCTGGTGCTACAACAACAGTGATTTCCCCTTTGGTAACTAATGGCTTTGCATGTTTTCCCCCTGGGGCTGAGGTGTCACATGTCCCCTGGGAAGCTTAACTAGCCAAAGTCACTCCAGGAAAAGCCTGCTAAGCAAAGTGCGAATGTTTTCTTTTAACAACAACAAAATCCCCATTAATTTGACGTCATATGAAAACTGATTAAATGGACTGTAATTCAGAATGATTATGAAGTCTTTGTCCCAGGTTTGCTTCAGGTGAACAAGTCATTTAGGAATTCCTACAGAAAAAGCTCCCATCTACTTAGTGGAAGTTCACAGATTTGTCATGCAATGCCTGTAGGAATACAGTGCATTTTCTGCTCTGCCGCTAAATCGCTTTCTGCTTCACTGACATCCTCTTGCCTGTTTGTTTGGGGCAGTGCACAGCCTCATGTGATTTATTGGGCTTGATTGCAAGACGAGCAGTAATTCACTGCTTCACCGCCATCAGTATAATCCTGAAACAGGCAAACCAAATTTGTATTGTTCATTTCCTTCACTTCTTGCCGAACGTGGGTTTTTTGTGCACGGCTTCAAGACGCTCCTCTCAACATATGTCACCTCACGCTCTGTTTAGTTGACAAACTTTTTTGTGTGCAATTGCAGAACATTAAAGGTGCATGTGAGGATGTTGTCTCTGGTACGCCTCCATCACATCATCGCCCACCGTGTCACTTCTAACACGGCAGAAGGCAGCAGACACTTCCTTTTCAAGTGGCGTCTTTGGAAATGAAAGGCAGCACGAGAGAGGAAGCCAGAAAATGAGGAGGAATTACAACAAGGTAGCCACGCAAGGCGCCGGGACTTGGAGATGATGAAATAGAAGCCCACTTTAGAACAGAGAGCCTTACAAATCTCACAAGTCCCCAGTTTATCACAGCCCCTCCCCCCACCCTACCCCAGTCATTTCATGCCCTCGCGCAGCTTCTCATCTCCGCAGGGTGGTGAAGTTTGAAACCAGATAAAGAGTTCACCCCACTTACCCGCAAGTTGAACACCTTGATTTCTCCCAGAATATTTGTTCAACGAAGCAGGCTGAGGTTTCCTTCTGAATTTGTGCCTCTGCTTGTTTACAAAAAGGGGTGTTGCATTGGCTACTAAAAATAGCTTCATTGACCCACTTTTTCAATAGGACCCTACTCGCATTTGTTTTTAAAGGATAGATCACATCAGAGAAGACCTTCAATAGAAACATCCAGTCAACATGGCTTCAGAATAATCTTGAGGTTACAATGACATCACCCACAACATGCTTTTCTTCTCTTTAAAGGCTGAGCCAGGCCTGAATCTGGTTTTGCCCCATTTGCTGCAAAAGGGTTGTGCACTGCTGTGTGTGTCTCCACCGTCAGTGATCTGTCTGAACACTGACAGGACCCACTTGGAAGGTTCTCATTACAAAACGCAGTTTCCATCGGATCGCTGTAAAAAGACGACGTTATTGTCGGTGTTTTTACCTCCTGTTGGCATGAGAGTGAGACATATAGTCTACAGCAGTGAATCCCAACCACGGGTACTTGTACTGCAGTTTACTGGAGCCTGTGGAGAAACCCAATTAATTAATCAAATTAAATGATATAGAGTTTATCCATATAATGGTCTGTCGAGGACAATAACCATAAAAATACAGCCACTCAAGCTGATGTGATATTGGTTTTTAGTTAACAGTTAACATAATAACCCAGAGTTAATGGATAAATATTTGTTATGGATAAACAGTCAAAGTTTTGGGTGAAAAATGTATGATGAAGTGATGAGTTATCATGGAAGAGAGGGGCTGGACCAAAGGCATTGGGTTTAAATGTAATCTTCTTAACAAGAGAGAAACATGATCAATCACTCCATACCCAACAGTCATGGTGCCACATCTCTATTAAACCTTTGACTTAAAACTATCCTGAACACATAAACATAAAAAAAACATAAACCAAGTTAGAACATTCACAAAACATTACTTAGACAGCAAATACAACTGTTATATATTTAACCAGGACACTTAACAGTCCCATGAGCTTTAGTGCTCATACTGTCCAATCAGAGTGACTGGCTCACAGATCGCTACAATGAAAGAGTTGAAATCACATAAAGTAGCCTGATAGATAACAGGTTGTAAGATCCATCCTCTGTCTCTTATGATAGCTTTAGAAATTTTAAGTAGAATGAAATGACTGTGATGGAAATCTTAGGTGCTGTTAGAAATAGGGTTATAAAATCCAAATGTCTAAAGCAGAAATTGAACACAAGTAAAGACTTGTGCACTGACATGATGATACTGAGACACAGACTGTTTGTGTGGCGATGACCTCCTGCACCGGACGTTGTGGCGATCCTATCCGTACGACATGCAGACAACAACTTTGGTTGCTATGGTTACAGATGTGCGTAATGAGCTGTACAAAAGATAAACAATTAAAGAAGTCGCCATGTGTTATTGAGCGCAGACACTGACTGAACAATAGAATACTATGGAGGAGAAAAGATTAAATGAACAAAAATTAACTCACATTAAACAGTGGATGATATCTGAGGTCACTTTAAGAGGTGGTGAGGTACATCAGGAAAAAGAAGGTGGAGAACCACTGACCTACAGGGTCCTGTCGGGACATGTGTGAGTTATTTGATTGACTAGCTCTCTGGCTGGGAAAAAGGTCCAAAGCAGCGGAGGGCAGTGAATGGCTTAGATCCAAAATGGTCTGCTGACTTTTCTCTTTTCTGGCTGATTTACTAAGGAGTCTTTGAACTCTTCCCGGGTGGAGCGATAAATCAAAAGCAACAAAAGAGAACTTACAATATCTTAAAAAAAAAAGAAACCAAAGCACAGGGACGACAAAACAAAGGCTAAAAAAAATCCTACATTTGCGCTTTAACTCAACCCAGGATCATTTATCTTCTCTTGCTATATGCTGCTGTACATATATGATGTTTTTAAAGATCCACTAAATCCACATCAATATGCACTCATGAATGGTTCTGGGGTAATAAAGACATTCTGAACTGAACGTTTCTCCAAAGTGAGCTACAAGTCATCTAATGGAAGCAATGCTAAGTGTAAAATCCTGGACAACTCCCCTGACACCTTCTTGTAGATCTGAATCCAAACAGTGCGCTCTGAAGTGCTGCACTTTCATGGGAGAAAAAAGAAGCCAGCTCCTATGGCAACAGAAAATCAGTTAAATGAAGACAAACAGGAGGCCTCTGAACCTCCACCTACGCGCACACTAAAAAAACACAACCTCCTTTCACATATCCATCAATGTAGTAACTTTTTAGACTCCCTGAATGCTAATGGCTCGTAGCATGCACTGCTTAAATAGGTCACGACTGGGAATAATTGCATTAACCGCTGTAAACAGAAATAAACAGGGGGGAAAGTGAAGAACAGTAATGGCTGGTCGGAATCTATTCAGAGGCTTTCTCAGAAAATGGTGGAGAAGTCTTGAGGGACCCACTAAGCGTCACAATTTGGCTTTTTGTAAAAACTGCCATCTGCTTAAAAAGACAATTACAGAGAGAGCAACGCAAAAAAAAAAAAGTATCTTCAAGACAGGAAGTTTAAACCTGGTATTCTTCAGAAAATGAGCTGCAGTGATGCTCTCTCTTATCTGAATAACACAGATAATTTGACTTTGCAGCTCTTATTCTACTTTACCTTACATCCCTGCGACCTATTGAATAGAATGCATTACACTGTCATTAAGTGTTTTGTAATTCAGAGTGAGATCTTGAGAGAATATGAACTGAATGATTTGGGTATTTAATGTGATGGGTCCTGCTTCCACTGTCTCTGTGTTTCTGGATCTTCCCTCCAAAGTCGGAATGTCTCGACTGGTCCTGAGACACGGTACCAAGAACAAGCTGTCCCCTGTGCGCCCCACAAATATGTGCAGCGGATGGTTTTGCAGAGAGAACAGCAGGAAGTTGATCAGCTCTTCAAATTGGCCAAATGTGGATTCAGCTGGTCGAATGTAGACCAGCTGTATCATCACATCCACAGTCGCTCTGTGTGCTCTGCCACAGTGTCATGATGAAATTTCTCGTAGCAGCAGTTGACTCTTATTTCCTGGTTTTATCTCAAACAAATCTCTTTGCCCCTTCTGTCCAGGGAGCTATATTTATTCGACAGCACATTTATTCATAATGTTTGTTGGTCAAGCTGCTCCACTCTGGCTTGCTGGCCAGAGCAAGGTATTCTTTAAATGTTTGAACAGATGGCTCCCAAGAAGACTGGAGGTAAAAATAAAAACATGTGCGTGAGGCATGAGAGCTAAGAATGCGAACTATTCTTCATCCCTTATCTTCTTTGGGATCCTGGCCTGGGGGGGGGGTGATGGTTTTGCAAGTGCATGCACACACAACAGCCAAATGGTAATATATAATTTTGATGTTGCCTACACTATGAAATAATTCCAAAGTCAAAATCAATCAAAATATTGTTAATTCATATTGTTCATATTGTACAGGAAGATCCCTCACATATCATATACCATAAGTGAAATACAGTTATAAACCCAACAATTCTGTATAGTCTAGTAGTTATGGTAGAAATATAAAAGAAAAAAATGAAGTTTATATTTATTGTATTTTTAAAGAGAGTAAAAAAAAAAATCCTGCCAATTTCTGCCGATAGATCCCTTTCACCTAAATCTTACACACAGAACCTTTAACTAGATTTTGTGTTGTCCTGCTAACAAATTAACTAACTAACGAATAAACCAACAGAGAGTGGTGAAATTAAAATGTCACTCAGTAGAGGTCATACCTTCACCGAGGCCAAACAGTCCCCATATGAGATATTTTTGGGGGGATATGCACTAATATCTCATAAATATCAGTCATCATCAAGATCCATGAATTATTCTCGGAGAAATCCGGGAATATGTTAGGAAAGGTCAGATCTCACAATGCTGTGAAAAGTGAAAGAAAACGACTGGATCCAGCCCCTGATCCAGATCTGCATCTTTACCACATCCTTCCAAGTTTTGAGGATATTGTAACTTAAAATGAGTTTCACCAATGGGTTAAAAAACTACTAAAGGATTAATATGTTTAATTCGGCAGGACGGTCAAATCTTTACATTAAATTAATCAGCAGCGCTGCAGAAACGCTGGTAAATTCAGAATTCCTCACAAGTCGAACATTCTGCTTAGCGTTTCTACAGCTTCACCAAAGGCCTGCAGAGACTGTGTTCAAGGACCCTGCATCTCTCTTCTTCATATCCTAAATCATCAGGCTGTCCAAACTCTACCCCGGAGAAAACATCTGACAGAGACAAAACATAGATCTCTCCAGTTTTTCTATGTAAGCCTGGGGAACATGCAGGATGAAGACGCAGTGTGAAGGGTGACATGTATAAAACATGAGCAGATTGGGAGAGTCAGGTGAGCACTGCCTTGGAGAACAGACTAAATATAAAGAGTGCGTGTCGAATTCATGACCCCCTAACCTTTTAACCTGTAGATTTTTAACTGCTACAGTGTATTTCAAATAATTTAACGCGTAAGTCCCTCGACTCTGCCTATCCTGATTTTTTTATTTGCTTCCTTCTCCTCAAAGGAGACGGTGTTCATACTCTCATCTAGAAGAATGCAGCATCCACACACCAAGGCTGTACATCCCAGACAGACAAGTTCCTATTCTATGGTTTAAAAAGGAAATTTTTTCCAAACAGTAGATGGACTAACACAGGAATAACATATGTGAAATCTGTGTTAGGATGGATTTTCCCATTAACTGTGTCTGAGAGCAGGGGGTGAACATCATTCGCATTGTTGGAATCCCACGTCAAGTCTTTGCCACTCAAAGGATATGAGATAAGAGAGCTGACAGCTACACAGGAAAACACATTACTATTTCAGCTGGCGTTGCTGCTTCCGTGCTGCTCTGCAACCATTTCGAGTCATCCCTTACTCTGATGTTAAT
The DNA here is from genome assembly GCF_947347685.1 of Pleuronectes platessa. Lineage (NCBI taxonomy): Eukaryota > Metazoa > Chordata > Actinopteri > Pleuronectiformes > Pleuronectidae > Pleuronectes > Pleuronectes platessa. The sequence continues at coordinate 6,408,087 of NC_070634.1, read as the reverse complement.
TGTTAATGATTTCTTCAAATGCGAGCTGGTATCTCTCATACTTTCCCTCCGAAGGTGCCACATTCCAAGATGTAAATCCAAGGTTAATCCACAAATCAGGTTTCAGCTGGCAGTGTGTGTGGATGTTGTGGAAACGGAAGAGCGTGCCAGAAGCAGGAGAGTATGCTGTCTACCACGCAAACCGGAACCATAGAGTAGGTCTTCAAAATTACTTTGATCATGTAGTTCTGAATCATTTACTATTGCGACGGAGAGCATGCGAAACACACATGGGTAGTGAGCGATGATGAGGCTAACGCTAAAAACACGGAAAGCATGGTTATCCTCAAAAGGGCTCATCAAAATGTAAGTAGAGGCAGCGGAGGAGGGGAAAGGGCCTCCGATCAGACACACACACAGATCTGACTACCTCTAACTTTTACTAATCCAGGCGAGTGAGTGAAAATGCTGCCATTATTTAGGCGGCGCTTTGAATTGTATGTGAATGTATAATTTGTTTATATTACAGTTTTATGAAATTTTGTGTTTAATGTCAGAAATCGAGTTGTAATAGCAAATAAAATCGAAATTCTCATTTGTAATATTGTGTCAATTAGAAAAAAATAGTCGCCATTCTACGACTTACCAATGCAACTTATATATCGGGCCCACATCGGGGAGATGTATATGTTCTATCTCGGGAGCATCAATCAAAGACCTTACAAATGTTAAAAATTTGATCATTTAATTTATTTTGCATGTTAGCATGACCCTGTGGTCTTAGGCTTTGCACATTGTCATAGTGCCTCACACACCCAGGAAAGAGTTAACCAGCAGTGACATGGTTGACAGTGTAGAAGGAAAAGGTCATTCTTTCAAACATGAGAATTAAAATGGCACAAAAGGAAAAAATGTAAAAATGGCATGTTGCTTTTTTAACAGGGAGTAAGGTGTTAGAATTATATCTTGGCTTGGTGCACTCCCTCTAGCCAAGTAGCTGGCTATGCCCAGTATGTAACATACCGTTAAAGAAACACATGTTAATTTTCAATTTTAACAAATTTATGTTTTACAAACAAATTAGAACAAGCTAGATTTGTTTATCTTTGAACAAAGCCACGCTAGGTGCTTCGAATTAGCTTCATCTTTATGCTAAGTTATGCTAACTGGCAGCCAGGCTCGCAGCACATATACAATATAATTAGTAGTAGTTGTAAAATGTAAGAAGTGCTTTCTGAAAAGCTTGGAAGGGTCTCCATGTTTTAGTTGAAACAATCTTTGACATTATTCTACAGAGTTACAGAAAGTTATATGCTGACGTTTCACAAACCACAGAGAAACACAATCTGAAACTATAAGACCATTTAACTGACAGTAACATCATGTCATAAGATGTTAACTATGAATCCCCATGCAAAACATTACAAAATTTTAATATTAGTAGTAGTATGAACAGGTGGGAGATATTTTCTCTATTTCTAACCATGTTTTATAGCTCACTACATACGGAGCTATTTGAAGGCTTCGATGAGAATTATAAAAAGATAAGATAACGGAGCAAACAAGAGAACATTATTTCTCAAAACATTTATTTAATTAATTCAGGAAACTAAGAAGTATAAACTGATGCTAGTCACATTTTTCAAAACAATGTTAACGTTAGATGATGGAGTGCATTTTGCATTCCTTCACAAAAGACCAGTCACACCAATAACACCTGATCTGTTGGAATCAAAGCAGCGATTTCGTCTCCTGGATATGTCGCTAGATATCAGGGTACTAAATGATCCCTAGTAGCTTTTCATGGCTCTACTAACGTCACTGATGTGTAATAATTCAAAGAACAGGAGGAAAGCTATCAGCTGGCAAAAGCACCTTCTTCAAATAATTACCTGAATAAGGACAGTCGAAGAACAACAGGTTGCTAGGAGACTGTTACAGAAAGAACCCAAGGAAGGTATTAATACTGACCTTTAGCAGAGGACAAGGTGAAAAGATGCCAAAAATACTTCACCAGCGTGTGTCATAGCTCCTTGTGGATGGAGTACAAACTAAAAGTAGGATATGAGACAATTGTATCTTCTCATCAAATAGTGTGAGGGCATGAACATTTGGAGTGGACTGTATGTGTGAATGATGAGGTCTCTAAACAGGTCTAAGCTCAACCCATTGAGAAAGATTTGATAGGCTAAGATACGCTTTCTGGCAGCTGGGAACATCTTGCCTACACACAGAAATTGTGACATCTCTTTTATTTCATAATTACAAATGATTTGCTGTCAAATAATAATCAACAAAGCAGACCTCACAGATTAAGAGTTGAGGGATTAATTAAGGTGTTCAATGTATTGCATGAAATTTTGATAGTTGAAAACGATGAACCCTACCCGGTCCCTAATAGTTAACGACGTCTAAGACATTAATCCATAAATGAATCCATGCAGCCTCATCGCCATGCAGTCATTCGTTACTGATTGGATTCTACATAAAAAATTCATGGACTGCATAACAAGGTTGTCAAACTGTGTCTTAAAATGTCACCATGTTATTTACATCTGTCGGTGACACAAGGTTGAAGTCACCACCACCGAGTATTGTCAGTGTCTGAGAGATTCGTCCGTCAAAGACCCAAGAGCACAAAGGCCAGAATTTACTCAAGAGTTGTTCATTCACAGCACAGCTGCTCGACGCAGCCTTGGAGACATAATCAATAATGTTGATTACGCCATAAAACACAGAGCAAGACGGAAAACAGTCCTGAGATGTTAAAAGCTCAAAGACACAAAGACAGGATTCTATTAAAACAGCTTCTTTGCTTAAATCATTTCTTCTTTCTTTGATTTCTTTCCCCCTTGTTTTTGACATGATTATTTACAGCATTCCAAGAGAAAGCATGTTGTATCTGTCAATGGTTTACTTCAATCCTTGTTTGTTGCTGATATATACTTACACTCCATCCTCTGTGGAGATACTCAACATCTCTGTTTGCAGCATCATGTCGATGTGTTCCCCCTCAATCCACTCGGAGGGGAACAGACTCGGTCATGATCGTACACACAACCTGTGACATTCAGCTGTTTACACACAAATGTTGGAATGGTAATCCACAAATCCCCCCCCAAAATCCCCTTAATCATAGCTGTCTGAGCCTGGACAAAACACCGTTAGTCTATATCACTCACTCAGGAGCGTGTGATCAACTGGAGACCTCAGCCTGACAGAGGATGGAGGTTAAAAAGATGGTTTAAACCTGTCATGTCGAGCTGAATCATTAGTGTTGCAGAACATGCGCGATGGCAGAGACAGACGATCAAATGATCATGTTGGGTTAAGAGCTTCAAATGTAGTTTTGCTATACATGGTAAACAACATTACATTACATTACATTACATTTAGCTGACGCTTTTATCCAAAGCGACTTACAATAAGTGCATTCAACCCTGAGGGAACAGACCCAGGACAACAAGAATCAAGAAAGTACAATGTCTTCAAAATAAAGCAAAACTACAAAGTGCTATAAGTAAGTGCCATTTAAGTGCTACTAAATTGTTAGTTTAAAAAAAAAATTGTATATATATATATATATATATATATATATATATATATATATATATATTTTTTTTTTATATTATATTTACGGATGACATAGATAACGAACTAATAAAATCGGAACTAGCTAAGATAACAAATAATATTATATATTACTAGTGTCGTGTCTGTTCTAAACCTGCCTGTGTAAATGCTCTGGAGCTACTTCAAACAGTTCTTCAATATACTGTCACTTTTTATTGCTTGTGTGCTGGATGTTGTGTGCAGATCTTTTTATAATCTATGGTGCAGAGTGAATTAGAAAACGTTGTGTTCATCCTACCTGGTTCATCTGCAGTGAAGTTTACATGTTAATGTTTTTCATAAAATAAAATGAATTTAATTTGTATTTACTATTCACATTTGTTTGGTTTATATATACGTCTGAATTGATTTACCGAAATGGTGATATTTGAAACTGTGTTTAACACGCACCATCTCAGTTTAGCATGTTAGTGTGCTAACATTAAACAACTGCAAATAGACACTGAACAAAAGTACAGCTATAGTTTATTGAAATGTTTGGCATATTTTTGGTCATAATCCAATAACCTAACAATCTTCAATTATGACCTGATGATGGTGCTAACTGAAAATCAGGGAATCATTCATGTTATATTAATTTATCTTGTGACATGTGTCAAACCATCTAATAGTTATGAAAACTTTTCACTGCGAACCAAATTTCCACCTCATGCTGGTTGAAGAGGAAACGGATGCTGGGTCTGTGGTACATGTGAACCATGAATGTCCAGAAAACAATCTCTGTTAATCCATTTAAACGTTACTGAGATATGTTACGGAAATCTAAAAAAGTTAACCACCTATCGTCGCGAGAGAAAACAGGAAAAGTCTCCTCTGGGGACCATGAGTATATTTAAAAAAATAAGGATGTGTGGCAATCCATCTAACATTCTGACCTGGCTGACAGAGCAACTCTAATCTATAGAGCCACTATCCCGACTCCTATTATTATTATTATGAGCGTAAAGAAGGCAGAGACAGTATGAGAAGTTATGACAGAGCAGAGGTGCCAAAGTTCACATATCTTAAGTTTCTTCTCCAGTAATTCAAACCAAAGAGGTGGAGTTGGATGAGTTTGGATTGTCTGAGCAAAACAGTGATGGGGGAGGGAGGGGCGACAAGATGATGTGAATAATTTATCACTGATGTTTCCACTGCCTTTGTTCTAGGTCCAAAGGATCCGAGTTTTAAGTTTTAATAGCGTTTGTGGCTGGACTTATTATGTGTGATCAAATAATTCTCAGTCCTGGGATTATGAAATAAGAATTCTTCCCTTCTTTTTTCAAGAATTCTAAGTTATTGAGGCCACATGGGTATACCACCCATTTCTCCCCACCCTTCACCCTCTAATTTAAAGTTTGCAAAAACATACAGATGTGTCTCGGGTATTTCAGTGACTACACACTCATCAAAGCTGTTCAATCATTTATGGGATTAAACATTTACTTTGGCAAAAGTTCACAGTAAGAATAACTGGAAAAAGCAGATGGATCCAGCAAGAGAGTTAGTCACACTTGTTCATTTGTAATCTGTCGCTGTAACAATCTTGCAAGATGCCTTTGTTTAACGGAGATATGATATTCCACCCTTATGCAATCTCCTCACGCTGTTTAATATACACTATGCTTGATTATACTACTGAAGATACACAATAGTACTATACTTTATGCTACAAAGATAGAGTTAAAGGGGAAAAAAATATAAAATTATCTTGTTATGATATAAAAGGCACAAAGGAGACGTGATAACATGTTTTAAAACTTGGTTTTCCCTGGACGGAGACTTTAAGGGAAATCCAGAGACAAAAACGAAGCTGACGTGATTGGAAGTCGTCTCATTTTATCAACTGGTGTTAACAGTTGAACTCTGCAATGTCTGGAGTTTCAAACACAATTTATATTCTGCACGTCTGAGAGAATTCAGACACCTCAAACGCACATTTATCAAAAGCTTCTGAGTTAAGAAAAAGATAGATGGATGTACTGTGAATAGGTTTTCCGTTAAGGGCTAACTTCTGACGCAAATTTCCAATTACACAACCTCCTCTGCAGGGAAAAGAAGGGAAATGGAAACACTTGATCAAAATTGTCTTATTTCCAAAGAGGTACTGACCTTCAACATCATTGCAAAGGGATAGTTTACATCAATAAATATGTCCTGAGAACAGTTCTGTGAAGAAAGAGGGAATATCTATTTTTAAAGTAGATGTCCTATTTAGAGGACGATGGACACCTCTAAAGAGTTCATGATTCACACATAATTGAAGCACTTGCTGCCTATAGAGATTCCCAACCAGTTGTTGTACACCGAGCTACAGTTCTGCTGTTGCCTTGGGGAAAGATTAAGTATCTTGATTAATTCAAAAGATGTTTAAAAGTAAAATAACATTTCAAATAAGTTTATCTGATCTCGATTTATTACATTTACATAATAAATGAAATTCTGGGATTGGCTAACTGCTCAGTAAACACATCCATTAGAAAAAATTTGTTACAAATAATCTACCTACTAATTCCACAAACGTCTCCAAGTCCGTATGTGGAAAGCATATGTCACGGACCTCAGCTTATCAGCTTCAAACTTGGCATCTGTATTGTTAATATACCACAGAAGTACAGTGCTAAGGTTGGGTTTTTGGACATGTTGAATAAACAGGCGACCAGCTCTCTGTAGCAATCAGTGGGAGCAGGGCAGTGCACCAACAGTCATCTGCACAATGTTGAACATGTCTTCTTCTATGTCCACGGAAAAACTTAAGCATTGATCGGCAGCAGGGTCAAACTATGGAACATAAATGCGCCAGATCATTTTAATAATGCTGTTTATCTATTTCCCCATATCAGGCTGACATATATATATATATAAACTACATACGTATGTGATCAGTAATAAAACAAATTCAACAGTTTCATTTTATTAAAAACATTGTACTGTCATCATCACTACAGATAAACCACGCAGGTGTGGAATGGGCTCTGCTCTAGGAATATAAACTACCAACTAATTTTAATACTGTAAAATAGAATAGGTGAAATAGCTTAAATCGTTGACCTGGGCCATTGACTTCTTGTGAGAAAAACGTTTTTCCTCAACATCCTTTTAAACATCAAGGAAAACTAAATTCTTTGGATCATGATGTGTACTGGATGAACAGGTTGTTGAGGTCATCTCACACGTGGGGCTACATCAGATAAAAATATACCTGTTCAGAAGCAGATCATTTTCCCCAAAGGATTGTTCTTATTTACACAAATATACAACACATTCTTGTTTGTAAGCATAAAGGCAGCCTGGATCCCATAGAAACGCTTTGCCTCTATGGCCATTCGAAATCGTGTCTTTGGATATTCAGGTAAAATTGTTTTCACACAAAAACCCCAGCAACTGTTACTGTAAAAAAAAAAAGAATGCTATACATTTTGTGCCATTTTCTCTGCTATTCAGATACTGTATATACTCAGGTGACTTATTCAGTCGGCCTGCTTTAGTGTGAGAATGAAAATTCACACTGCAACACAAGGTTTTGCATTAAACCCACGGACGACTCTGCCTCTTACCCTGAGGTCAAGAGGTGACAGCTCAAAGAACGCCTTAAATCATGAGAACTGCTTTACCTTTCAATGGAGCTGCAGAGAAGCACCTACACTAAGTCAGTAAAGTCTGTGGATTTATACGGATCTGAACGTTTCCCCCGTGTTGAATATAAATCAGCCATCATTTGGTTTGACTGTGGGTTCAGTGTGAGCCTGACAGACTGCGAGGGTGAGTGATGGTTGGAATGTGGAGACAGGCAGAGGGCAATGAGCAGAACTCTATTATTACCTTCTATAGAGTCACACAGACATTTTGAGTTAAACAAACAGGCAAACAGGTTCACTATTTTAGGCAATAATAATAATATTTCCCTGTTTGTAACACTCTGCTGTTTACTCAATTGTTTCAAAATGTGTTGTCCAGCCTGTCAGTTGAGAAATTTGGTGAGTATTTAAAGCAATGAGCCTCATGATCTTCAACAACGACTGGCATCAAAATAACACTCACACAATAAAAACTGGATATGAACGTGATATTATTGTCTTTACATTGATTGTAAAATGAATGCAGCTCTATCCATATATTAAATCCATTGTACTTTTGAATGAGATGACCTCTGTGTCCCTGTAAGAAATAACAGTAGCTAAAATGAATCTAAATCGATCAATGTAAAAGCTCTTAAATGTCAAAAAACTGTGAAATTGCAGCTAAAACAATCGGTTAGCGTATGGGAAGATCATTCAGCTTCTCATTGAGATTCTCTTCCGAGCTGCTCCTTCCTCTTCTCCCTCCTTATCACATCAAAGAAATTAATATCTCATCAATTCATGTTACTGACTTGACCTCTTCCCCAGAGTCCCTATGCCTCATCGTCCGCAGATCCAGGGCTGCGGCTGCAGCCACATCGTGGATTATGATGGTGGATCGCGAATCAGAGATCGTGATCGTAATGGCGGATCCTGTCATTTGGAGTCTGCAAAGTAGCGATTAGGGGATGGAGCTCTTCTAACAGGGTCCTGTCAATACACAAGCTCAACCAATCATAAGTCTGTCTCAGTTGTAAACGAGTGTCATTACTGGAAAAATGAGCACATGGATATAAGAACTACCTAAAATGACAGAACCCATCTTTGAGAACAATTTATTTGACGTGTACTTTTACTTTTTTGCTAACTCTGTGTCCTAAACTCTAACATGGAGGAGGTAGGATTTATACAGTCAGTAGTAGGCTATAAGCCATCAGTTAACAGACAGTATTTTAACTGTTACAGACAAACTGTTTCTTATATGAAAGGTGTGATGGCCGAGTAGATCTGTACTGGAAAAACTCCTTCCTGGGATGATACTAACTTTTATGATGAGGTCACATCATCATCTAAAATGAGCAGCTACCACAGAACAAAGTGAGCTAGTTGTAAGTTTGTAAAACCATTGTCTGTTTGATCACGTTACCAATGTCAGGCTGTTTGAACTGATCAGTTAAGCACTTGACTTGCACCTACTAACTATATCCAGTTGGAAGCTAGAGACAAAGCAGGAATGGATGCTGGAGGAGGTCAGACCTGAACAAACTGTGAAAAGATCGTACGCTAATAGAATGATCTGTAATTTGAAAGAGATAAAAGGAGTTAATTGTTATTCCTGATGGACTCGGCCCATTATCTCTCCCTGTGTGTGAATGAAATAACAATTTGGGGACAGATTTGGCCGAAGCAGCTCCAAGATCAATCTGTGAAGTTGATTTTGTGTTGCATTGTGACGTTCTTTTGGAAAGATCAACGAACCGTTAGTGTAAACAATGAATGAACCATGTTGTGTTAACGCCTCACACTCCCCGTGTTAAATCATGTGGTAATGTGTGGCAGACAGTAGCTACACTCGTAGGATCTCTTATCATTGAGGCAAAATGCCTAGAAATGTCCCACTCTTGGTGTTAGGGAAGTATAATACGTGGTAAACTTGTAGGTACATTTACATTAAAGCAAAATGCCTAGAAATGTCCCACACTAGTGGTTACGGAAGTGCAATACTTGGGACACTTGTAGGCACTTATCATAGTAGCTAAAGGCCTAGAAATGGCCCAACCAATCAGAATGAGCCGGACACTTTTAGTCACTTATCATTGAGGCAAAATCCCTAGAAATGTCCCATTCCTGGTGTTAGGGAAGTACAATAGGTGGGACACTTGTAGGCCCTTAATATTATAGCAGAAATGTCTAGAGATGTCCCAACCAATCAGAATGAGCCTAACACGTTTAGGCACTTATTATAATAGCAAAATTCCTAGAAATGTCCTGACCAATCAGAATTAGCCAGAACACTTCTAGGCACTTATCATTGAGGTAAAATGCCTAGAAATGTCCCACTCTTGTGGTTAGGGGTGTACAATAAGTGGGACACTTGTAGGCACTTAACATTATAGAAACAATGCATAGAAATGTCCCGACCAATCAGAATGAGCCGTACAACTTCTAGGCACTTATCAATGAGTCAAAATGCCTAGAAATGTCCCACATTTGTGTTAGGGATGTACAATACGTGGGACACTTGTAGGCACTTTACATTGAATTTAATGCCTTGAAATTCAGGTGTAGGTGCGCTAACCCACAGTGTGTGATCCTGTTCAGTGGGGCTCCTTGGCTGCAGCTGCTTCAGATATAAATCCTGATCACATCGGTAGCAGATAACCTGCTGCTTGTATCAGCAGTGAACTCAGCCTCTTCACTCTAATGAGGGCATGTGATGAATGATATAACTAAGTACCAGGCTAATAAAAGATGCTCTGCTGCTTCTGGCACAAGCTTCATCCCTGTACAGTCTGCACATGTGCTGTGACTACATTTAAAAGTATGACTGTGCTGTTGCATTTCCATCTTTCCAGGCACAAAGTGCATGTGTGACAGACACTGATGAGTCACTGCAGGTTATTTTCTGATGTTATTAGGTTGAAGCTCCCTCAGCAAAATGATCTTCTTCAGCTGAGGGGAAATTTTCCCAGAAAACAATGTCTACAGTAATTCTGCAAGAAAACATTGCATTCTGGGTGAGTGTTCTTTTTTTCTTTCCCGCTGGGTGTAAAAGTTCAGGAAACATAAAGCTGCCACTGGAGGCATTTATTATTCTAAAGAAAAAGCCTGAGACTAGTCAAAAAAAATGATTTTGAATCTGAAGTCCATTTTTCACAGATAAACTGTAAGAGGCACAAATTGGGCACCGCATGTTCTTGTCGAGCCCAATTCTGTGTAGTCTCTGGAACAGTAAAGAAACAAATGTGTAACAGTTCAGTGTGAACCCAAGGTTCAGTTTCCAAAGTCAGTTCTGACAGAACATGACGGCTGGAACAGGGTCAGATAACCCTGGAGAAAGATTCAGGGTCAGAGCAGGTTTGTGAAGCTGGAGGCACACCCCGTGTTTTAACCTACGCTAACATTAGCATGCTAAAATTCACCCATAATGCTTATATGTTTATGTTTATAAAAAGAATGTTCTCCATGTACACCATCTTTGTTACCATGGTAATGTTTTCTAATGTGCTATGCTGCTTTACTAGAAGCAAAACAAATTATTTATTTAGGAAAGGTTCATTTTAGTAGCTTGGGATATAAAACACAAAGAATCAAAATCTGGAGGGCAGCATCCCCTATAGTGTTATATGTAGAATTATATAGAATATAAGATTAACTACATGCACGTAACCCAACCTGAATTAGTGCTTTAACGGACATGTTCATTGTGTAGTTTAGCATTTTAGCATTCTGAGCTAAACGTAAAGATGACTGACCCAAACCAGTTTGTCATCTCTAGACCTCTCAGCCAGCATAGTTCATTCCTCACATGCACGGTGCTGACTTGGAAAAAAGAAATGTACAATTGAAGACAGATTTAGTTTTCGAGTGGTTACCAACAGGCAAAGTAGATTCGTGACTTGTCCCTCGCTAACATACATAATTCGTATTATTGTACTTTACTGAACATTTTAATGCCAAAAATGTTCGGCGCGTTGTTAAACGTTAATGAAGAAACAATCTGGAGTGTGACAGACCCCAGCAGCAGAATATGCGAGGAACCAAAAACAGTTCACATAAACCAGATTGACTGGCGCCTGTAAAGAACAGAGGGACTGCCAGAGGTGAAATTTTCATTTTACATGATTGCAGTTGTTTTAGAAAGTCTGCTGCATGGATAATGGCACTTAAAACTGTTTATTGTTCATTCATGAATGCAACATTAGGAGGTTTGCATCAGTCTGTAATGAAGGCACACTGAGGAATAAGGTTTGCTTTCCCTGTCCAGAGCTCTGATGAATCTGTTCCTGCAAACACAAGTTTCTCTCCTCTTCACAAAACTGATGGAGAAAAGTTTCTTAATCTTTAAGACGTCTTATCGGGAAAATACAAGAGTAGCAGTGTGTGGAACCCTTGAACTCTGCAGGCACCTTGGCCAGTCCTTGGATGGGAACAGCAGTTGTAGAACGAGAGAACGTAATAAAGGTTTAAATGCAAAGTGTTCCGAGTTCTACTGAGAGCAACACTGACTCACTGATTACATCACTATCTTCAGCAAACTCAAGGATGCACAAAATCAATGCTCTTGATGCAAATGCACAGTGGGAAATCACTTTTAAGCTAATAACATTAAGCTCAGAGCCCTGCAATGTTGGCCCACATTGTAATGTTATGTAAATCTGACCATATGACAACCTCATTTAAATTACATTGTGTGAGATTATGCATGATAGTGGCCCATTCTGCTCCCTTGTACTCATCTCTGCGTCCTGGTAAATCATTCAAGCCATAATTCTGCATATTACAAGAAGACATTCAAAAATGCCGAAGCAGGCCCCTGGAGACTTGACGCTGGGATTTTATGCAGAAGAAGAAATTGGTGGGTACATCATGTTGGCTGGAGGGCCCATCACTCATCAATTTGTTTGTAAACACCAGATTTATGTGCAGTAAAGCAAGTCCTCGGCTAAACTGCTGCAGGGCTTCTCATTCTCAGACACGCACACGCAGGCAGACAGGCAGACACAAAAACAGACACACACACAGGCAGACACACACACAGACACACACTCAATAACACACACACAGACAAACACAGACACACAAACAGACACACACAAAAGGACAGACACACACACGCACTAACACACACACTCACACGCACGCACATGTACACACACACACACATTTGCCTGCAGCATATTTAGTGAAAAATTACGAGGAAATCTCCACGTTGCCGGCATGCCTTAATCTTCTGTTTACTAAAAGAGGAACAAGGGGGTGAACACACACTTTACAGGTCACAGTTCAGTCAGAGGCAGGACAGCAGCAAGCTGATGATACACCTGCTCTGTTTACTGTCAGCACCAGACTGGCTGTGGATAAATATTTCTGTTTGATTTCAATCTGTAACGCACATCACTTCTGTAATGTACATCACAAAACGCTGCGGCTAATTTGTCTGTAACATTTAAAATAATATCCGGGTTGCGTCCTTTTGTCCAACGACTCACTTTCTCAACGCTTGAACAATTCAGGTTGCCGTTCCAACTGAGGAATCTGTAGGATTGAAATGAAACGCTCGTGACTTACTGCTGACATGTGGCACACAAGTAAAGATGACAAATGGAAAGGATTAAATCAAGCGGCTCTTGGAAAGGCGACAGGAAATAAAAAAAGTCTTTTCAGGAGGTCTTTAAATTATTCTAAGAACTCCATCACGCTGACGGCAGCAGTACGCAGACCTGCTGATGGTGGCCACCGCTCACTGTATCTCCGTGGTAATTAAACCGCTGTCCCAGATGTACACTCAAAAGACTATTGCGAGTGTAGGATTTCTATTAAGCAGGTGATTCCAATTCAACTAAAGAGCACTACAGAGCGCCGCATGAGAACGGAGGAAATGAATCTGCGCTGTGTAAGCATGGGGGCATTTGCAGCCACTGAGGGGCTTTTAAATGCCTCTTGAAAAGAGTGAAGGAGCCCTGGGTTCCACTTGTTGGAAATAAATCTCTTTCATCTGCAGGTACGCTGCGCAGGAGGTCACCGGCAGGTTTCAGCGGAGCGCCAGGAGAAGACGGAGAGAGCGAGCTCATTACCGGGGGGAAATCGAATGGACCAGGAGCCAAAGAGCAAGTGTTAACCAGCGGCGGGGGGGCGGGGGGCTTTCCCTGAATCAGAAAGAGATTCTAATATCCTCTCATGTGATGTGACAGGAAGAAGACTGGGAGCCCACAGAGATGCAGAGAAGAGATGCTGTTGCAAAAGCTTTTTATTGAAGAAGAGAAAACAACAGTTGACTACATGCCCCTTCCAATGATGAAGAACAGATGAGACGCTTAACTTTATCAACAGGGGGTCAAGCTCTCTCTCACACAGCAGCGGTTCAGACCCTGCTGCTGGTCTTAAAGTCACCACACCTGATATAGACACCCACTGTACGGACTCACAAACAAAAGGCAGCCTGTTTATTTACTTTGGCAAAACACAAGTAAACAAGGCAACATCTTTGAGCGAGGCAGAGCGACGTTTGAAACACACAACAGTTTAGTGATTCAGTGCTGCTCAGCCGAGGGCACTTTTACACAAACAAAGACAGTAACACAACACAAATACACTTAACAAATACTTTAAAAAAAATCATTAGATGGACTTTGTAATAAAAGCATCAGACGTCTTGAATAGATTGTAAGACAGCTGTAATGGCACAATGGAAAACTAAAGCATAGATTCACCTCTGTGCTCATGGGCCAGGCCAGGGTACACTTTGTAAAATACATGCTAGTAAGATCATATTTAAATACTGACAACATATTATTTAACACCTAAAACCACTAAAGACTTTCATCAGGATTAGTATTATGGCGATTCTGGTTTTGCGAGTTTGGTTTATGTCACATGTTGTTAATAGATACTTAGATCGGTGAGTGTGGACCAGAAGAGTTAAGGTGCACAACACAAAACCAAAACATTGAGCTGAAAGAAACTAAAGAGTGAAACTGCAAAGTCTGGTGACGATTCTTTGAGGGATCATCACCAGGAGAGACATGTTTTACATTACACCTAATTATTGAATCCACTTTTAATATTATATTATTTTAGCAAACCTTTAAATGACCTCACATTTTTATATTGGTTAAATATTTAACGTTCGGCTTCATCAACTGCTTTCAAGTCCCTTTAACACACTGTAAGTCTGATGTAAGAGGTCTCACTCTGCAAAGATATGAACTACATCTTTACATGGAGCTTCCTCAGACTGTCACAAACCAAGTTAAACAACTCTGGAAGGCATCAACAGTGTCAAAATAACAACACACAGGCTACTATAGAAAACTGAGGCGATAAGGACTGAACGAACTCTGCACCCGATACCTGAATAATAATTTCAAATGAGCACCACTATAGGGCTTTTTTCGAAATTCATCGACTGCGGTGATGGTTGATTGTTTTCTCTGCCTCCTGGGTCACTTGACTTCTTCCTCTGGGTTTTCATCAGCGGATGTAAAACTCGTGTTGTGACCTTCACCACTGCTTGTCTAATTATCGCAGCAGGTCACAGGGCCCCGCGGCGACCTTTACCATGCTGCCAACATCACATGCTAACTCGGTCGGATCCCCGGCTACATCTCTGAGCTGAAACCTAGCAACGTACAGTAAGTGACATAATGCTATATGGAGTGTGTGTTTTTCTTGTGTCCCCTGTTGCCTGGCAACCAGAGGTAATCAGAAGTGTCAAATGGCCACAGTCAGCGTGGACAGGATGCAGCTGGTGTGAGTGGAGGAGACAGAATAAGCAGAATATAAGTTTAGTTTGTTACTTGAGAAAAGACTAATAAAATTATAAAAGATGCTCAGGATGGATATAAATAGACTGACTAGCTGGAGTTCTGTGACACCTTTGAGACACTTCAACATGTTTTTAAGACGCTCTGAGAAGTCTTTCTCCGGCGCTGCACGGAGATGATCTTCCTCAGCTGCGAGGGTCTCGTTGTCTGTTGGTTTTTCTCTGTGACCGATGAACTGTCTGGCTAAATATGCGCGTCAGATATTGATGAAATAAATTCCTCAGGATATGGAGTTGAGGTTGCCTAACCTTCCACAGAAGCAGCCTTCCCTGGCTTCCTGCTCGAGGCGTGTGCGGCTGCTTCTGTCTGTGCGGCTGCTTCTGTCTGTGCACGTCTGAGAACCAAATAAACAGAGTTCACACTCTGTGCCACCTTCTCACCTTCAGCTCAAACACAAGTTTTTACTGGATGTTAAGGGATGTTAAAAACCCAGTTCTTTCCTATAATTCTGCTGTAGGCAATTTTGTTGTAATCATATTTAATTAATGAATGATCTTATTAGCACATACATTTACATTGTGATACCCTGGTAAAATAGTGGCACACTCAAACTGATCTAACAAGTCTCCTGTGACCACTTTCAGATTATTATACATGAAGTAAATAGAGTTTAATTTGTTCGTTTATCACTTCCTATCACATATCCAGATGGCACCAAACTGGATGTGACAGGAAGACAGAAAGAAGAAGTAGAGAGAAGTCTCTGGAAATTATAATACACATGACATTTGTAATCAGGGGTTTTGAAATACTCTGGTTTGCGTGATGTGGTTTGACTGTAAGCAACCAGTCCAGATAATTCACTGGCCGACCAGTATGAATAACATTGTCTGTGGTGTTTAAATGTACCCTGTGGATGATGAAGTTTGGCTTAAAATCAGAGTTCACCGTCAAAGATTCTGAATTGATTTAATTTCAATTAAAAGATTTTGCATTCACAAAACTGTTTGAATAATGTCAAATGGAATGTTGAGATACTTTTTCCAGGTGTGTAGTCATCTCTACATCACAGACACTATTGCTGATCAGTGGAATGGTGTGAAAACAGTTGTTTAAAGTGTTGTTGCATATTACCTGTGATTCCTATCGCCATGGATATTGGACCCTTGGATGTTGTGCATGTGCAAAGGTGCCTGAGCCCTCCTACATAAATGCCACATCCCCAAACAAAAATCCATATAATAGCCATTTAACATCTCTTTGCATGTGTCTGTGATCGTTTTGTATTCATTTTGTGTGTCTTTGTTCCCTCACTGTCTCACACAGGAATGACAAGATTCAAAAAGTGGTGAAAATTCCACAGGGTACATTGAACTCACCATCTTTGAATGTCTCATTAATTCAGATCAAATCAAGCAGTCAAACTACTGGTCCATCACCTTGACTGGAACAAACAATAACAAAAAAAAAAAAAATCATATTTGGGAAAGGTCCCTTCTTCGCCCATCAACGTTAAACAAACACTAGATATAAAAGACGCGTCACTGGACAATCAATACTGACACACAGCACAGTGACGCACAAAGTCACACAGTACCATTATAGTCTGGATTAAAGGTTTACTATAAGGACACTTATGCTTGGATCTGTACAGGTAAAATATTTCCTTATTCATAAAAATTTCTTATAAAGTGTCAATGCAATTAACATTAAAAATTGCATAGCCATGTCATATTGGTTTTCCCTGCCCGACTGCTTGGAGTGCAGTCACTGATCTAATCCATGGCATGGTGAATGATCTATGGTCTATCTGCTCCAACCAGCCACGTTTCTATGAATGGAATGTCTTGATTGTACAGTTCAGGCCAACACAAACGTTAAATGCTGTTTATATCAAAGCAAGGTCTACAGGAAAGTACAGAGACAATATTATGTTAAAAAAGGAGAATTGCATTTATCGACCTGGTATTGCAGTACCTCCAGGACCGGTGCACCAACACAGTGGATGGCGGTAACGCACCTTGACATTGGTTGCCACCCGCCTATAAACCGAACAAAGAAGAAGAACAGCCGCCTATTGCAGATTTTGTTGTGTGTCTGTTGTGTTTCCGACGAGCCACACACTGAAGGAAATGTTTTCATGTAGTTGCAAACACAATAACAACACATGCTAGCTTGAATTCAATTCTTTGGTGTTCAGTTATGCAGAACTGTTTTATAATAATAAGCTTCACTGTGTAATTACATCCCTCTGTGTGCTGTCTGTGCACGTGCACTTTAATAAAGATGAAAGAACAAACTAAATGATTTACTGAACGCGCCGTGGCTTTTTCTGAACACACTCATACACGCACCCTCTCCACCTGCAGGGCACATGTGTCAGACATCCTGCATGTTCTCACATTTTAGATCACGAGAACCAGTCAGTGTGTACAATTTGGGTTGCATGCTTAAACGCATGGATGTGCACAGTGGCTGGAAGATACAGGCTGAAGATAATTATGATATGAGATAATAACACTGAGTGATGATGTAAATTGTAACTGATGGATTCAGAGTGATTCTAAGCAACAGTTTAACACTTTGGGAAAATACGATTATTTGCTCTCTTGTTGCGAGTCGGATGAGAAGTTTAACACTTCTATTTTGTTTTAGTACCTTAATGTTAACACTAGGAATGGGGAAATTAGCCAACATAGGTCTGTCCAGAAACAACAAAATCTGGAAAATGAGCTCCTCCAATGCTGCCCATATTGTGGCTTTGTGGTGGTGGACGGTGGTGGGTTATGTGAAGGAATATTTCTTGGCCAGAAACAGCAAATAACCCCCTGAAAAACCACAAATGAGATACAAAATTATTGAGCTTTATGGATATGGTTCGGTGGGTAGAGGGAAGCATTTAAAGGAGCCTTCAAAGTAGGACAGCCCCTGGATTGAGACACAAGTACTGTCTCTTCTGCTGTCACTGCACTGAGTCTATAGATAATATTTGCAGGTGAACATGTGATGGTCTTTTTTGTTTCTGAAGGTGAATATAGAATATATTCATATATATATATATATATATATGGTGAATGCAAGCAACTGTGGATGGGTATGCCTGCGAGAAAGGGAGGGAGTGAAAGAGGGAGAGAGAGAGAGTGAGCAAGCGTTGGGTTATCACAGTGGAGGTGACCGGGCGCCGGCTTGTTCAGAGGTCAGTGGTGGTCTTGGCGGTGAGGTCCTGGATGCGGCTGGAGTTACAGTTTTTGCAGAGGACGTGTCCGTCCAGAGGGTAGCAGCCCTGGTTGTCCCCCTCTGAGAGCAGAGAGCCACAGTCCTGCAGGACACAGATACTCCGTGAGTCCACAATCACAAACAACCATTAACCAAGCTCTCCAATACCACACGTTCATACACTCGCTGAGCTCCTGCCCTGAATGAGACGTTTACAGCTGTTTAAACTATCAACCTACAGGAGGCTCTCCAACTCAAAGTCAGCATTTTGGTTTTCTGTGAGCTGGTGAATCTGTACCAGCAACAGCTGATTATTACAGCCTCACCATTTCTTGAAGTTGGATGTTGATCTTAAACCTATGTTAAAGGGTTTGTACTTGGGACAAAGATTTTGGGATAAAATTGTGTGAATATTAATAATATTTAGCCATGCTAGCAGCGAGCTGGATGGAAGTTGATCAGTCCACAATTTTGGTCCAGATTGAAATACCTAAACAACCAATAGATGGATGCAATAGCATTCATGATCCTCAGAGGATTTACTCTTATGACTTGGGTGATTCCCCGCAACCTTCTCACAACAGAAGTTACTTACTTTATTTGCTTCAAATTATTTCCATTTTTGTGACATTTCAAAAGTTTTCTTCAAATTCATTGGACAATTGTATGACAACAGAACTAATATGATATTTCAGTTCCCCCCCCCCCCCCCCCCCTTTTTTATACATTTACTCATTTTGACGCATTGAGTGATGGGAGAAACATTTATTGAAAACGTTTTTATTATAAGGTTGAACCAAACAAAAGGTGCAAAAGAGAAGGCTTCTGTATAAACCATGTTCCACTCTGCGTTGGTCAGGTTAAAAAGCCTCAGTTCAGTCAAAATGTCCCTTTATTAAAGGAGAGTATGTCGATCTTATATTTGACTCTTGCCCTCAGAATCAACCTGTCAATTGTTGGTCTTGTTGTTTCACTCACATTAATATGATGAACAAATTGCTTTAGCAATATTATCTCATTCCCTGTGACACTTTCAACCACTCTCCGTCTCTCTCTTTCTCTCACACTCATGCACGCGCACACACACAAACACAGAATTACAACTCCATCTACTCATGTCTCCCTGGTGACACAATTCTTCTCTTGCTGAGCCCCTTCAGCTGAACTAATCTGCTTTGCTTTCATTTGACCTTTATGTCTGCCAAATGCTCTGTGTTCTCACACTGAAATAGTTCTTTGACAATGTGACACGTTACTTCTCTTTTAGCCGGGCACGTAATGTGCAGCTTATCAGCCGGCGAGCGACGGCTGACTGATTGGTTACTATGTAAGTCCATGAACTTTGCAGAGGAGAGATGAAAAGCTATTTTGAGGCAGGTAGGAGAGGAATGATTCACTCTTCTTGCTAAAAAGGTGACCCTGGGGATGGGTATGTACATCGTGCCTTACACCTTCCTGCTATTATGACGGTCACTTGTAGCTGTGGTACATGACGACCACTGCTAATTATAGGGTGCTCACATACCAGGACAGATGAACACATCACACGTACCTCACAGCGGTAGCACTGCACGTGGAAGTCGCGGTCCAAGGCCACAATACGGACGGTCTCCTCCTGGCCCGGCGCTGGCATTATAGGCTCAGAGCACACACAGCAGCGTGGAGCGAACTTCCTGTGAGAAAGAACAGAATATAATGTGACATTATGTCATCTTTCATTTGAGACAAATGCACTTTTTGAGAGGGGAACTCACGTCATTCACTATTTGGCAGGGAGAGGTTTTCAGTGACTGTATGCAACACAAGCACCATTAGGATTTTAGATTAATTGGGCTGTTGGTTCAACATTTCTATCAGAGCCTGAGCTTACAACAAGAAAACTAAGAATAAACTGATAATCCCAACAATTGAGAAGCTGAAATAAAATATGTTTGACCTTTGCATTACACGTTTTGCCATAACCAATTCAACTGAATGTAATATTGTCTTCTTGTTATATTTAAATTCAGGGGTCAAAAGGATAAGGTTATCCAGAAATTCAAATATGAAGAAATGACCAATACATATGCAGACATTAGATTTTTATGAATCCTCAGATTTCTCTTCCAGCCCCTCAGGTTTTGGAATCACTGCACTGACTGATCCATCCATTTGTGTTTGATTTGTTCACACAAGAGCAAAAATAAGAAACCAAAACATTCAGCAAGGTCATCATGTTTAGGATGTATCAGATATCCCCCTCCTGAGTTCGCCTGCCAATTCCATCCATTTATCTAAACTGGGGCGGGTCTGATTATGATGACTGACAGAGAAGCACCTCAGCAACAGGGTTGTGACTTTTGAACTGTGACAGTATTAAATTACTTCAATGGTTTATGTTCTCAAAATTAAGAACAAACAAGTGGACTTCCAATGTTTGTTGATACACAACCTCACACCTTTGAAGGTTGATGCGGAACTTGCAGCATCTCTCTCAAGTAAAAAGCTGTTAATGCTAATGTCGGCTATGTAGCAATAGCAAAAACATACATAGGCCTTTTAATTATTTAACAGCTTACTGAGACACTGAGATGAAACTAAAAGATGAATCTGCTCTTCTCTGAAATACTTCATTTAAATAGAATGTTTTGAGGAAATGTCTACAAATAGTGAGACTATAACAAATATTGTAACTGACTCTCCCAGCAACATTTACAGAACAAGCCTAAAAACTGGTAAATTTGGAAATGCCTTTAACAGGAAGAGGTCGATCTAGTAATAGATTCAATGAGGATATGAGCCGCACGCTTAGATCTCAGGTCCCGTCCACTGGCTGGACGCTGAGTGGCAAAAAAAAAAACTCTTCTACAAGCGCATTCGGTGTCTGACAATCATAAACAGAAAAAGCTCCGGCGTGACTGTTCCTCGACACAGAGGGCTACGCTGCTGAGGTCACACTTGTCAGGTGGAATTAAACAACAGCCCAGTGCAGCCAATCCGTGCAGCAAACACTGTGCACTCACAGCAAGAGCCAGTTGTTTACTTCTGTTTCCCTTCTGGTCACTGAGTCAGGGAACATTTCTGGTAAGGTGGCGGTTGTGCAATCAGAGTGTGACACAATGGCAGGAATTTACTATTCATGTCCACTGCTGCATCTCATAAGGTCAGTGGTCTTGTGAAATGATTTGCAGTATTTCAAGAAAAGGAAGCAAGAAGATCCGTATTAACACAACTTCCATATTTATATATATATATATATAATTTGTATGTCAATTAAGGATACTGAAGCAGCTTGGTTGGATGACCATCTTATAATGTTAGCAAACAGTAACACATCAGGGAGACACAAAGCAACCTTAGCATTTGTTATTGTTTGTCATGTGTCTGGACAATGTGGACAGATGAAAGATATGTATTCTCCATGGAGCAGAGGAGATTTTGGACGCATGCTAGTTACCTGCCTAATTTGAAGTTTGAGAAGAGGATGTGTTTAGTTGAGCAAAACTGCAAACAACTAGCATCGACCACAGGTATTTAATGGGTCTTGTCTATTAAGCAGGTTAATGTAGGATTACAATAGCTACCAATAGAGTTTGGAGGCTCTAACTGTGTGAAGCACCTCAGATGTCCCGTGCTCAGTTGAAGCCTTTGATTAGTGCCATAATAAAATAATTACAAAATCCAGGCATAGCAGCAGCCTGCTAGTTACCAAACTACAAAATAAACAATCAACAAAATTATTTTTCTCTTAAGAATTCGGAGGTTGTGAAACGGCAATCAAACCTTACTCCAGCCAAAAGTTCAACTAATAGTCACTCTTTGTCCTGAGGGAATTATCTGACCCAAAGTCAGTTGTTAGTGCTGATATAATTGGTAGATCAGATACTTGATTTCACAGTTAACTGCTGAATTTGTAGTGAAGCAGACAGATGTAAAAAAAAAATCAATGAGAGGAAAATAGGAAAAACAGAGGCAGATGATAATTCTTGGGTTCATCAACACGTGACCTCTTTTCATTTTATACACAGTTATTTGATTGGTTGTTAATAGAAAACGTATTGATTGGTGCAAATGAATGTCATACTTGTGAAAGTCCTCGATGCAGTGGATGTGGTTGGAAGCGTCCACGGTGAAAGGGATGCCGTCCAGGCTGCGGTGGCACACCACGCAGGTGAAGCAGTGAGGGTGGTAGGCTTTCCCTGTAGCCCGCAGGATGCGCTCCATGATGGGCTTACTGCAGATGTTGCAGGTCTCAAGGGTGTTCTGCAGAAACAAACACACATACACTCACATGTTTACACAACAAACCATGAATGGAGTGATTCTCATGAGTCATTTTCAATGGGCCTTTAAGTGCTTGTGTACTATGATTACTAATTTACACAGCATGAAAACTTTGTAAAAATCTCCTGCGTTTCTTTGTGAATTAAACCTCCCGTCTCCTGTGTTACACTCGTGGTGGCTCTCTTTCCACTGGAGCCTGTGTCACAAATAAATCCTCGCCCGCTACCTTTAGCTCGGCTGTCCTCAGATGCCTCTGAAGCTGAAGGAATCTGATTAGCACTCCCCTCGAAACACAAACACAGTCATTTATCAGTTGCCCTCAACCACACTCCATCCTCCCATATGCAAGAGTGTGAGCAGTAAATATTTCCACTTTGTGATGACTGCAGGTTTTCTGCAGCCAGGCGACTGGGCAAGCGGCCCACAAATGAGGGGGCGGGGGGGTTAGATGTGGCGGCCGCCCGCCTCTGACTTATCTGTGGCATCTCTCTTCTTAATATCTGCCGGGAGACGCCATTCGTTATTTCGATATTTTATAAGTAATGACCGCCTCTCTAAACAGCAATGCAATTACAGGGGGATGGATATATCATGTGAGTGTGATCAGTGTGCGGCCTGATGTGGCTGTGTGTGAGCTGATGGGCTTCGCTGTCACTGCAGCTTGCTCAGGCATTTCCTGGATCTCTGTGTGTCTCTCTTCTCCCCCCTTCTTTCTGCGCTTGGCTGAGCTAAAGAGTTCACGGTTCAGCTGTTCCCATTGGCTCCCACTGTAGTAGTGAGCTGCCTCAGTGTTTCCAAACACAGCTCTGGGTGTGTAGCAACACTGTGCTGCGTCATCAGCTGCCTCCCAGACGTGCCGCCGGGTCCTGCCGTTTAAAATGACACTTTTGTGACCGCTCGGCTTAGATAAACTCTGAGCCATTCGCCGTCCGGCTGCGGAGGACGCGCAGTGACATTTGTAGTATATATGCTAATGAGCGGAGCGTCTTCCGAGGACGAGGTTCAGTGAAACTACAATCTGAAACAGTTTCTGACATGAGTCTGTGTGGTGCCATTCTGTGACTTTTGCTGCTCAGGCCTCCTCACAACACCATCATGTGCCACTGAAGATGAGAGCAGCTGATGTATGACTCCAGGCTGGAGTGAAGTGGTTTGAAAAATAGCCGTTTCTTCAAAGCACTCTTGGAGAGGCATTATTTCATGAAAAGCAATGTGCGCAGACAAGCTCTGGATCCTTATTTATTTATTTTCCCCTCCAAGACGGTAATAGAAATAAACATTATTCCCAGGGCAACATTTGTGTATAAACAATGTCCATATTGCAATCCTGCTGGATCCTGGAAGTGGAATAAAGCCTTTAATGAGCTCCCTGCACTGAACCCTTGAGGTTTGCCTCATACACGCACACAGAGACAGAGCGAGATAGAGGTAGAGCGAGGGAGAGAGAGCGAGGGAGAGAGAGAATATATTTGCAACCTGAGAATGTGAGTGAGATACCGAGGCCAAACAGCACTAAAGCATCCTTAACTCTTACTCATCTGTCTGGATTTCCACTTACTTATTCTCATCTGTCCTTCATGTGGGAATACCTTGCCCTTGTTTAGCTTAACTAGAGCATATGATTTCACAGCACACACTTCCTCCAGGCCATTGTAATGAGTACAGTACTCAAAAGACAAAATTTCTCTCTTTCTCCCTGATGGTAATATTCTATGACCTCAATTCATTCATTTTGCTCAGCCTCCGTTGTTTTGCTTTTATTTAAATCACTCGTGACTCCTATTATTTGATGTTAGGTAACTGCTGTTACAGAAACCTGGGTCTGATGTCAATACAGAAGACGTGCAGAAATTTGGTCAGTGTCTGGGTGCAACATCCACAGATGCTTGAGGAAATTCTGCATAAATCACTTCAAGCCCTTTGTCACACATCCAGGTCCTTTGCAGATCGCCACTAGAGGGCTGTATATGTCTGCAGATGTCCGGGTTTAGCTTTTCCCCTGACTAAATGTGATGTATTCAAGCATATGTATTCTTTTTTTTTTCCCTCTCTCTCCCTCATACATTTCTCTAAGTGTTTGCC
The DNA here is from genome assembly GCF_947347685.1 of Pleuronectes platessa. Classification (NCBI taxonomy): domain Eukaryota; kingdom Metazoa; phylum Chordata; class Actinopteri; order Pleuronectiformes; family Pleuronectidae; genus Pleuronectes; species Pleuronectes platessa. The sequence continues at coordinate 6,383,609 of NC_070634.1, read as the reverse complement.
CAGAAGGCTAAACAAATGTCTAGGCAGATGAGGTAAAGTGAATTTAGGTCAGACAGCCTCTTGCTGAACTGAGGGGTGAGTGGAGTGCTCTAAAGTCAATTGTGGCCCCCTTTTCTCATAGTGAGCTGTTTCTTTTGCCACAAAGTGCTCCCATGCTCTAACACCAAACAGACCCCAGCCAAGCTCCCCACTATTTAGCAACGGGCCCCCAAACCACATTTGACACAGCTGTCTGTTAGAATGAGGAGTGTGATGGAAAACAAAGCATTGAAGAGGGAGTTAAGAGGTCCCATGTGCTCTGCTCCGAACATGTGACACAGGCCTGATGGACTGAGAAAGAAACACAGAAGGTTAAATAACACACATCAACATTCAGACACACACAAATCCAAGTAATTTTGTGTTATATTGAGTCTCAGAAAATCTCTTGTATTTAAATAATGGTAATGGTTTGAGTCCATTTGACAGATTTGACTGTAAATAAGCTCGTAATCTGTTACTGCCTGGATCAAATGATGAAAGTTTTCTGATTCTAAACACGTAATCATATACAAGTTATTTTGAACAAATAACAAATACTTAATTAATAAATTAATTTAGCAAATTATCTGATTATCTCAGTTAATCAATTAGTTGTTTTTTGGTCTATAGACAATTGTGGGCAACTCCCAATTTAATTTCCAGAGCCCATAGTCTTGTCTTCAGATAACTTTGTTTAATTTCTTTGGGTCAACTAATAATCTAAAAGTAAAATGTTCAGTTTGCAATAATGCAACACAGAGTAAAACAAAAATTCCTCACGCATGGAGGCAGGAACCATCACATGTTTGGGATTTTTGTTTATGTAATTATGTAAAAAAATAATCAATTAACCAAAATAGACAAGCTATGGGTCATTTTGATTGTAAATCAAAATATTACAAATAATTGAGGTTACACTATGTATTTTTTCAGCAATGCTGGAACAAATCTGATGTAACAGCGAACAGCTGGAAATCCGCTGTGGCATACTGCTAACTTGAAGCTGTTCTCCTCCGACCACATCAACACACATTTTTATACCTATCTTTTTTTTTTTTTCACATGGCCGAGTCGGGCTGACAGAAGGCAGGCTGGAGTTCAGTGAGACCGCATGCGATTTATGACCTGGCATGCTGAATTCAGAGTGGGCCAAATTTACAGATGATCTGATTCAGTGTGTGCGTGTGCGTGCACGTGCGTGCGTGCGCCTGCACCCTCAAAGAATGTGCTGGTTTGTGCCAGCTCATGCTGTGTGAATTAAATACACCCTACTGAGGGTGGTTCTGTGTTTTCTAACAAGGGCTTGTTCGAAAGACAAATCTGCCGCAGCATTTGGTTTCCTCCGCAGTGAATAAGAGATTCTGACTCGGTCGTGAACTATGAGTCAAATCACTGACCCTCCTACTTCCCGAGGGAAGGTGTCTGTTGACTTAATGAACCTTGACAAGCAGCCTTTCTCCCTTTTTATTGCTTAATATGGGTCAATCAAGCAGGACAAAGAAAAATCTTTTTTATCTACAATTATAAAATTATGCACTCAGGTTGCGTATATTTCAACAGAAAGTGCTATATTATAAAAGAAGAAGAGATGAATGGGATGGGAGAGAGATGAGTGGGAAAGGAGAGAGATGAGTGGAAAGGAGAGAGATGAGGAAACTATGACTCCTAATGAGTGATACTATAGAGAAAGTGTGAAAAAGTTACAAACTGCACGGCTCAACAAAACTGACGTCACGATACCATGAAAGTCTTATCAAACGGTAAAGGAGCAGTTTCACACTTTGAATATAAATAACGGAGTTGACATTCAATAAACATAACCTTACTAACGGTAATAGGTAGTACTCTAACACATGACAGCAGGTCTAGGTTTATTGAGTGTGGATAAGCCATCAATTACATTTAAGTCCTGCAGTGCAGCTGCAGCTTTATATCTAGCAGACATATATGAGGGTGGTATCAATCTTCGCCTTTTCAACTCTCTGCAAAAAAGAGAGGAAGCACATTTTATAAAAACGTCAAATTATTATAAGTGGATAAATACTCTTCTGACACCTCTGACAATATCAAAACATCACAAATAATTGTTTGTAATTGTTTCACTTCTTTTTTCGGTGGATGGGGGTTGCCCTTTTTAAAAAGATATTCAAATTATTTTGTTCTTAACACACTCCTGTGACACTCTGCCTGCTTCTCTCTTTAAAGATTCCTGTCATTAAATGTCAACTCCAGGTAGTATCTGAATTATTCCACAGCAGACTATAAACGTAAAGGTCAACGCTGGATAGAAAAGCTCCCAACAGTCTGCAGTTTATATGCTGTTGTCTAAAGTGTGTTCACGAGAGACACAGTTTCCTTACTCACAGCTGACTTGGCACCAGCTTGTCTTCATGCATATTTAAAAAAAAAGCAGATATGGTAAAACAGTCACCATGACAGTGTTTTCAGACTGTAGGAGCGTCACCCTTCCCTGATCTGTGGTCCGCTCAGGTCGCCGAGGCGGAGAGGTCAGTGTGTGACTGTGTGTGAGGATAACTTGAGTTTCCCTTCAGCTGGTTGGGTTCAGTGATCATGATCATTTCGCAATTCTCATTTCTGCGAAGGTTAAAAAGTGAACAGCCCCCCCCCCCAGTCCAACTCTCAGCATCAGCCAACAGTGTGAGCATATGAAGATATAATAACAGGACCTTACTCCCTTACAAAATCCTGTCACTTATAAGCATGTTATGTAAATCACCCACTCGTATCTTCTCTGCTGCCTGGATGCAGATGACTGAGGTGTGTGTGTTTTGGTTTTGTTTACGTGTGGGTGTGAGTGAGCCCGTCAGGCAGTGGAAAGTGATTCTCCTAATGGTCTGCTGACTCCCAGGATCAGTGACCTTGAAAGTATCAGGCGCGTAAATCACAGACGGAGCATTTGTGACACTCATCCGTGTGCCCGCCACTCAGGCAGGACGAGTGCGCAGAGGTTTCGATGTCTCTGACCTGGAATGGCCCTGCCTCCTCTGGGTGCAGGTCTACCCTGCTCGGCTCAGTCTGTCTGTGTAATAAATTCACACTGGGTTATGGACGAGCGGCGCGTGTAGGATTAGGATGGCAACATGCCAGAGCCTCCTCTCCTGATTTGTTTCTTTACATTTATTTTATGTCTTGGCCTGGACACTTTATGAGCAGCCTCGGACTCAGATGTCCTCCTCACCAGCAGCTGCTCTGCCTTTGCAGGTTACCCACAACTTTTGACAAACTAACTAATATGAAATGAGATTTAAATATTCATACATTCTATTACGCTCAGCTGTGTTGCTGTATTTGTTGCCAGAGATTTCTTATTTTAGCTGCGTGAGAGCGTCATTGTAAAGCCGACATGAAGGGACAGGGCCGACACAGAGATCATGCCTTACTCAGGCCTTTCTCCAAAGAATAAAAGGTGGCAGTGGGGGGCCCTGATCTCTCTCTCTCCAGCTTAGGCAAAGTGGCCGGCCTGCCTGACTGCCTGTCTGCCTCTGTGCCTTAAATTCAGGCTCCGCAGCAGAATGTGACCCCTCTGGACTTTGGGCAATGTCTCCTGCTCTGGTTACAGAGAGAAACTGACAAAGACCCCGGCAGTAGTTCTCTCATGGCATGAGTTAGAGTGACATTGTGGTGGGTCAGCACTGGGTCACAGATATTTTTCTCCCGCTCTCTCCTGGGGGGGGGGGGGGGGGAAATGCGCTTCGACAAAAAACATGAGGACGGTTTAGGGGGCCTGGTGTTTGGAATCGCTCTCTCGTCTTTTGTCCAAACAGTGAATTCTAATAACAACAGTCCGGCTTTTCATCCACTTGCTGGTGATGGATTGGACGGCTGTATTTCCTGTAGTGCGGGTCGGTAATAAGAAATAATGACCTGCTTGAGTTTAGTGGGCTCACACCCACTGTACAGCGGAATTATACACACATATAATTGTCTTGGCAATTCTGGAAACGTACTAAGATGTGAAATCCTATTCATGCAAGTGCTATCTAATTGGCTCACTCCTTTGAGGAATTAGACCGAGTTAATCACGTCTGAATATACAGAACTCAATTAGAACTCTGCAAGCTAATGCAGACAGCCATGAATATTTGATGACGAAGTCAGCAGAAAGCGAGTCTCTGTGTGTTCACAATGGTGCTACAGACGACAAGTAAAAACCAGGGTGCAAATACACCTGTCGTCCCTGCTCGGCATGCGCCAGGCTGTTCTCTTAGCAGCATCTGTGTGGCCACATCCAGACACGCAGCACTGCCAACACCGACTTACAGCGGCGCAACGACGAGCATATGGGGACCCTGAATGCACCATGCTGGCTGTGAGCCTCTGGATCTGACTACCTGGATATCCATCACACGGGAGTGACAGGTGTGTGGGGTGGTGTGCAGTCATTTCTAATTAGAGCCATATTACTGTCAGAGAAGCTACATTATGGGCTTTCTGTTTCTGTGTTGTGCTGTGAGTGGATGTGAGAAGAGAGATCATCCTCTGTGATTGAATGTATTGTATATCTCCGCTCTCAATGACAGCAGCAGCTTGAGGGGAGTTCTTGGGGGATATCCCATTGTTAGATGGGAGAATAGTCGGATATGATGTGCTGTGGAGGACATCCATCACCAGGAGCCCCAATACAGCTGGCACCACTCCTGTCGCCTCTGGGTGCTGTGCCACCCTCGGAAACTTCCCTTTGCTATCTCGATCGTATGATTATGGTGTGTTTGAAGTCGAGTGGAAAATTCTGTAAACACAACTGGAGCAGTAGATCCTCACCTTTTTTGTAGTGTGATGTACGCCCACGTGGCTGTCAGATAAACTCAAGTATCCCTTCACCAACAAAATATTTATTTCAATTCATTTGAGGTGGAGTTTAAGTTAAGCTATAAAACATGGATGTTGTTACAAGATTTTCGTATTCTTCAAGGTTTAAGTTGGTTTGGTCAAAAATTGACTTCTACTTGTAAAGCTTAAATTTGCAGAAGCTGGATTTTTCACTTTCACCTTTTATTTGACCTGTCTATCCATAAAGTTCAGCTCACTCTACATTACATTTTTTCAGCTAAATATTTCACAGATTTGATCAACATATGCTGTAGAATATAAACCTGTTTATCAATAAGTTAATATCAACAATTTAAACAATTGCTTTGGTTTTCCTTCACACTCGGTAGAAACACATGGTATTTAAAACTAAAACGGACTCAGGTTGGTCAGAATCAGCTTATTGGTGCTAGCATTTGACCAATTTTGTGAACCTTGGTGAGTTTCTGTATGTGTGTGTCATCAAGGCAAAATGTGGTCCTGGAAATCAACTGAAGTGAGAACGTAACAAACCAGCTCGCAAACAGATCCCATCTCTGTAATAGCACTAGAGTTGTGATCAAACCAAAGAGTGAGTTCAAAGATAGGTTTGGTCTGATTTATGAGGACTGAATACTTCTGTCATAGTGTAGTAATGACCTGTGAAGTATCATGGGTCAGAACGTCATCATATTGACAGGCTGGTGTGATCCCATTGCAAAATGCTCTGTAAATCCGAATCACAATCACTTTTCCACAGTCTTAGGGTTGTTTCAGTTAAAGTGGAATAACTGTGGCTCTGAAACAATACGTTTGATACATTTCTGAGGATCTATTATTTAAAAAGTCAAAAAGCATTTAACCCTGTTGGTTAGTTGGTTTGTTTGTTTGTCAGCAGATTCACACAAAAACTACAGAAAGAATTTCCACAAAACTTGGTGGAAGAATGAGACATGGATCAAGAAAAGAAATGGTGAGAATAATCAGTTCGGACATTTTACACAAATGTTTGCTTGAAATACATTTTACATTAATAAAGCATGGTATTCTTTGTTTCTGATGATAAAAGCAATCACTTTTTACAAGACTATTAAGCACCAAGCAGGATTTTCTAAATGTCAGATAGCAATTAATTCCTTCATGATTTTTCCAACCCAACAGTGTCTTTCTCCCAGGATCAATGTTACTGCAAATAATCATAAAATCATAGTTAGAGTTTGAGCTGAAAAAACTGTGAAAATGAATTACAAGAAGGCAGCCCAGGATTAAAGCTGTTAAGGACGGATGAATGGGTGTCCAACGAGGCCGACATCACTACTTTCCAGTACAGGCAAATATACGCTGAGGGTAACAGCTCATCAGTCAATCATGAATGTTTCCTGGTGACTGGCAGGTCAGGACTGCTCCGTGCACTTCTTCCTTTTCAATAGCAGAATTGAAAATCTTTCCCAGAGTGTAACCAACGAGACCGGAGCCCATTTATTTTAAATAACTGAGCTACGGTACAACACCAGATAATGAACGCAATTACATTCAAGCAAGTTGTGTCCGTGACCTTGCTGGTCTCCGAAATTTTGTCAAAAGAGGCAGAAATAGATTAAGGTTTTTATGTGGGCAAATCCCTATCTTTTTATTACTGCTCTTTCAATATGAAGCTCTGCTCCTGGCTTGACCTTGTGTTACTTACATCAGTCTCATTACAATACTGCACTTTGCTTCGCTGAATTCATAGGGAGTGGTAGTATAAACAGGAAGGCCAGGATGTGATTCTGCCCCTTACATGGAACTGAGCATTGTCTAAAGCCTTTTCACCAATCACTGGTGTCAGTAAAGAAGATTGAATGGATCTGTTTATCAGCATCCAACCAGATGCAAAGGGCAGGTAAATAACCATTTTTAAATGAATTAATTCATTAACTTGTCATCAACTCGTCTGAGGGAATGCTGCTGAAATCTGCAATAAACTGCTGCAGTAATGAGGCTGAGATGCAGGGCACCCAATGGACTTAAGAACAGTGGGCACATACCCTGTGTAAGCAATTAACCTCAGTGACACTGAGTCCCAGGGCTGAACTTGTTCAAAGAGCAGCTGAGCTATCAGATGGATGAGGAGCCCCTGTTGCTCTCAGCTCTGTTCAATAATATGATCGCGTGGTTACAGGCAGACTTCCTGAAGTGAAAGGAAGGAGAAAATTACTCTTCATTTCTAAGACTACATATTCAAAACCATGCAGTGGCTTTAATAATCCCACTAATTCATAGCATTTTGTGGCTTGAACTCAGTGGAAGGTATAATGACTGCTAGAACACAATGAACATTTTTTTTTTTTTTTTTATGTGAAGTTGTGAAAAGGTCTCAAATGAATCTTTAATTTTATATTCTGAGTCTATAAAGAAGGTCATAGTTGCTAGGTAATTCCATCAGTCAATCAGTCGACGTTATAGGTAGATTTGGTGACATGTGTTGTAACTGGTGGTTTCATTCTACAGCAGAGCTACTTCTTTGGAAATGAAACTTGCAAAGAATTGCTGCCTCTAGTTCATTGCTCACTAATGAAATTAATACAAAAAATGATAGCATTTAAAAGCAGAAATTGCATTTTCTGTGTTGCTTTGTAGACACATTTTTGATGAACAATTACAGCTACTTTTGTGACTTGTACATTTCACCTACTGAAACTGCTTTACAATGAAAATGATGCAATTTGAACAGCAGCAGTTGAAAATGTTATGTTAGCATTAACAGTAACTTTATTCACCACTGATATGGTGTGAAGAGAGTGACAATTAAACAATGAGGCAGATAGTGAAGAGATTACATTATAAACAGATGTGCTGTATTACATGAGGCATTGTTGTAGTGAATCCCTCCAACATATACCTGGACTCGATGCTGTCTGTATCTGGTGTTGTAACACAAAAGCTTCCAGACTGCCTCTCTGTCTGTCGAATGACACCACTTTACCTCAAAATTGGAGCAATCTTCCTAAATGCGTTACATCTCATAACGTCCCTCACAAGATTTGTCTGAGACTGTGTCCTTAACTTAAAAAAGCCTAAAGTTTCTTCACCTTAATGTGAAAATTTACTGGAAAAAAACTGACGCTTCGCACAATGAAGCCGTCTGTGGGTAAGATTACATGCGTATGAAGGATTAATGTGAACAAACCTGAATCAACCCATGCAGGCCCTTTGGTTCAACACATGAAAACATACTGTAAACATCATCATTACTTTGATGAGAAGATTGATACCACCATGTCTGTGCACAAAAGCAGATAATAAACCCACTTATCACATCTCATTTCATTCATTTGTACAAAACCTTAAATGTAAATCACCGTTGCAACAGTAACGGGTTTTATGTTTTTACCAGGAGCAGTTTGTGAGACAATTAGATACAATGTCTTGATTGTGAGCTTTAAAAAGATAAAAAGTTCAGTTAAAGATAATCTGTTATATAGTCTTTCCCCACGGGATGTGTCTTCCATTCAGATTTGTAGAATTCCATAAGCCCTTTGATTGATGCTCAAAGTTGCAGAAAACACACATTCAAGAATAATCTGAATTAAATTGAGCTTTCTGGGAAAGCCCTTAGATGCACTAAAGCCAAACTAGTGTCTTCAATAACAGTGATGGACAGCTCTCTGGATGGTGTTTTTACACTCACTCATACTTTCAGTCTTATCATCCATGCAAACAGGGAGTATCAGGAGCTGTGGGACACCACCGACTAATTCATATCAGAAAAGAAAAAAACAATGGTGAGCACATTAACATGATTACAAATGACTCCATGCAAAATTGGACATTAACTGAGCGGCTGTCGACTTTATCATCATGATCATGTTTTTAAATACGCAGCGATAAGGACTCAGGCAGGGGAAGTGCCGAAAACGAAGTCTGAGTGCTGCCCTGCAGTTGTCGTCTGACTGAGGTTTGTTCGCCTGACAGTTAGCAGGTAGGAAAATCTGAATATAGATAATAACAGATGGGGGTGAGTTCCTGCCCATTACTAAAAAGGAATCAAATATATCTAGACAAATGAATGAGGCAAATCACCCAGAGGAACAGGTGGATCTTGTCAATATAAATGCCACTATTGTTCTGCAGAATATGTAAAGTTCTGGACTAGATAAAGGAGCTGCTGATCCCTTACTCTGATAGAGAGCAGAGAACTCTATTGGATGACAGTCGCTCTGGCAAACAAAATGTATTCCTACAATCCGTGGCAAAGGGATTAATAGATTTTTTACTTGACATTGTACAGATTCTACTAACAGTTTGTTTCCTCAGGCAGCTGTTAGACCTGTAAGATATTCTACATCAAAATGTAATACACTGCCAGAGGCAGTTACAAACATTTACTTCACACTTAGAGTACATTACATAAGGGATTAAAAATATAAAATGTGTTTCCAATAACTTAATACTCAAAGTCTTAACAGAACATCTATTGTGTGGTCTGAAAAATGTAGTTTTGATTTACACTCTATAATCAAATAAATGTATGTACAAACACACATACTGCATGTAACTTGGGACTTCACATATTTAACATGGGGAGTCTATAAAGACAATATTAAATTGGAAAATGGGGGCACTGTGTTCTTCAAAACAAAACTAAAGATATCTCAGGATCTGCTGCTTTGATTTTGACTTGAATTAGTATTGTAATTTTTTTCTGTGACCTTTGGACTGAGCCACACTTGCTGTTTGTAACCAGCTGCCTCCTCTAGATTAATATTTAGCATAAGACATGAAAGTAGCATCAATGCTCTCATCTCCCTTTGAAATAAAGTGAGCGAGAGTCTCTCCCAAAATGTCAAACTAGGGAAGTCAACAGTAGCGTTTCATAACAAGGTTTAACTAAATTCATAAGTATGATGATGATGCGATGACAATCTCAACACCTAGGTTGGTTTTGGACTGACGTGGTAAACAGCCCCCTCCCTCACCATCATCCATCCATTATATATACCCCTCATCCTTCGAGGGTCGCAATGGAGCTGGAGCCAATCCCAACTGACGCTGGGCTAGAGGTAGGCTTCACCCTGGACAGGTTGCCAGATTATCACAGGGCTAACATACAGAGAAAAACAACATTTTACACATTGACACCTAGAGTCAATTTAGAATTTACAATCCACCTAACCGCCAGTCTGCATGTGTTAGGACACATTATAATATTTGTTCATATCTTCATTTTTTTGGTTAAGGTGCAGTGTTAGAGCATGGCCGAATAGGGAAATAAATACTCTCCACATGGGTCTTGGAGTGGGGTTACATCCATTTTTAGTGGACAACTCAACGCACAAAACAGCGACACAACTGAGAGACTCAGGAGAGCAACGACAGCTGAACTAAGGTTGTTAACAAACAAACCTCCAATCAAGACTCTCTAGACAGTAACCCAGAGCACAGAGTCTTTTTCACAACACTACTTCATTGTGCACACGGACACTTTCCCCATTGTGATGGAAGGTTTCTGCAAGCTGGTGAAAGGAGAACTCCGGCAGCAGCTGATGTCTAATGCAGAAGAGTTTAATGTAGACTTGATGCATCAAGGAGACCAGAAGGTGAAATAAACAAACCCTAACAGAGTAACATGAGCAATTGTCACACCCAAGTCTAACCATGTCTCCCACAGCCTCCCCATATATCTCCCTCACCGTGCGTCACCCATTCTAACAGCACATCCTTGAAAGGCTTGCTGTCACTCTCTATGTTACATGTAGGTGTTCACATACTACTGGATAGTTAAGCCTAACGTATGCATTCCTAAATGGGTCTTGCCACTGGTGTAAGACCCAAAAGAGTTCAAGTTTGGTGGATCTCTGTATGGCGGATCTGAGCTAGATATGAAAGTCCTTGAATATAGACACTACAATGTACTGCTAGTTGGCTCTTTATCTACAACCTGACCTTGGGTATTGCTTGGAGAGAGAAGGGAGTATATGTGAAATGAGACAGGCCCTATTCTGATAATAGTGTACAAATGTAATGTGTGAGGATGGTCAAAAATCACTCAGGTACTGAAACCATATGTCCCATCTAAGCAGGCAGAGCTCTGAGACTGACCTGGCTGATGCCCAACAGATCGCATTGTAGATCAGGGGCCCACAGGTGGAAGAGGTCGGGAAGTTCAGCTGAAAAGTGTGAATAATTCACAGCCACCCCATTTAGATAGTCTGATTCTACATGGGTAAGTGAGATAAGTAATTCAAATAATCTTGAACGCCAGCCAGTTCACTTTGTCTCTCAACGGAATGTCTTCAGACAGTGGGAGGAAGTCAGAATACCCGGAGACGACCACTCGGATACGGGAAAACATGCAAACTCCACAAACACAAACATTCTAAACTTCCAAGGAGCATTAAAACTGTTCTGGTGGCACATGGTATATTTAGACACTTAATATTGATTTTCATTTTAATTTGTCAACTGGCTGTATCTCTTATAGGTCGGCCAATCTTATGGAAGTGCAGCTGTAAATCACTCTAGTGCTTTTTCAAGATAAAAAAAAACTGAGGGTAAAAATAGGTTTATATGCTACAGATATAAAATAGCAGTTTGGAAAGTGAGAGTAGTTTGAGAATATACAGATAAAAACACAATTCAAAATATATCATTAATGTTCATTTTGCTCTCAGAGATTCCTGGACTGACTGACTCGGAGGCTATAACTTGAAGTTTTCCTCTTCCTCCCTGGGATATGACATTTCTCTTCAGAGACTCAACGCTCACGTTCATTTTCTAATCGTACAGAGGCGTATGACCCTGAGGATGGGAATAAAAGAAGTAGAAATTACTTTCATTAAGAAATTCAGATTTCCCCCATCCTTTTGATCTTGTGCCAGAAGAACATTTATGCTGATGAAATGCATAAATAAAGTTCTTAAATTATCCCATTCCTCTTTAGCGCATGTATCAGAGTTGGAGAACTTCCAGACAAGACAACTACAATCACAGTGAGTGCCTCTGAGAGGGGGTGATTTAGGAGATGGCCTGTCGCTGGTTTAAACATCATGTACAGTAGCTCAGCTCTGAGAATTTACTGGTAAAGTGCACGTCAACTCATATCCTGCAAGGAAGGCAAATTAATTGTATGTGTGTGTAAATATGTGCTGTTCCAGAAGAATCCAGCACATCAGTGTTCGAATTAAATTCTAACCAATTAATTTATTACTTGTTGTTTTGTAACTACTCTGGTCATTGCAATGCTTTATCTCTCATCTACTACAAACAAAGCCTAACCTCCTCGTTAACTAGCACATTGTTAAATACACTGAAACTCGTACAAGCACAATGATTTCTCCTTAGTGGAACACAAATAACTTAAAGTGACCCCTGTCTGTCTCAGGAGGCTTATGGCAATTAACCAATAGACTTTGTAAAAAGATGGACAATATGACAGCTCAAGCATCTTAATCTGGCTGCACCAAAGGTCATATATCCTTTCTTAACCATGTTAGCAGACGGGACATCAAACTAATACAAAAATATCAAGAACCTTAAAGATTTTTTTTCTTAAATATGGTTTCTGTTATTCACTGTAGTTATCTTCACAGTGGTGTTATTCCTGCTTCAGGTTTTGTCATCTATTTGAGGCTATAAGAATGTGGTGAAATGTCACAGTTGACAGCTGAGTGACTCAAACACGTGTATCAATAGGACCTCACTACGCCTCCATCCCCTGATTACTACTGTGCAGACTCAGACTCTAAATCCGAGAGTTGGCAGCATTTGGGATAGTTCCATTGTAATGACCCATTGCACAGTTCCTCCCTTTCTCAGCTTCCAGATATGACCCAAGAACTTACCCTTGAAATTGCTGACAATACAAAACTTGTCGTCATTTCCAGCAGTTGAACTGATTTATGACGAAACTGAACATATTCTCATGAAATTCAAAATGAGGGGATTTCCTTGTGGTCCCTTCAGATCTTTCCTGATAATATTGTGCAATGAAAAACACTACCGCTCACTAAATGACTTCTTCTTCTGTTTTGTCAAATTTAGATAGAAAATGAAAATGAAAATTTGTTTTCTGTTATCCACACACAGAGATGTATCACCATGTTACCTTTAAAGATGATTAGGGACAGGGAGATCAAATGACAAAGGTCTATCACGTCCTCGGCTAGAAAAAGTTAAAGGTGAGAAGTGAAGACAGTGAGATCTGAAGCTCTGCCAATTATTTGATCTGTTATTAACATTTGGCTTGGATGTCACTGTGAACAACAGGCAACACTACACTGGACATTTGAAGTGTCTTTAACCCTTGTGGACAGCTGTGAATATTATGCTCACACATTATCACCTTATGAAGCTGATATGGCTAATGTGTCAGCAAGCAGCTGGTTTACACATCCAGCGGACAAAGAGCAGCATTGAAATGTATTTGGAGTCGTGTTTCCGTCCAAAATTCACTTCCCTAACTACTGAGAATAGTATCCAACTATGTAGCTGGTAAATGCTTCTCTATGCTCACCAGCTAATTGTCTACATAGAAGCACTTTTTTCAAAGGAAAAGCTGCTAGAGTTGCCGCTGATAGCTGTGAGAACTAAAAGTATGCTCTGAGAGTGCATACTTCTGCTAATGCCCTCACCATTATCTAATATTATTTCCCATTAACATCTAATCTGTGGCAGCTGCCATATCAAACTCTTCCCGACTACATTTTCAAAACGAACCAAAGAAAAAGGTTGAAACTTCATAATAACATGAGATCTCCAACACGATGTGCTGCTTCCTTGCTTCATTTATATGCACAGCACTTTTGGCTCAACTGTGCACTAATGCTATCATCCATAAAGGTTTTACCATCCACACAGTAAGTTCTCATAGTTATGGCGGCAGTCGTGAGCAGTGAGCGTACTCGCAAGTGGCATCAATGCATTTCTCTCTCTGTCACGCAAGAACTTGTCTTTCACTCTTTAGACTTTGTACCTGTCAATCGCAACCTGTTGAACGTGAGAGTGATGTCAATGCGGGTACACGTGCAGTCCTGCATCTGCCATAGTTTGAATGAATTTTCTGGTAAATGCTGCAGAGAAAGCGAAACTAATTTTCTGAGGGATCAAAACCAAAAGACAAAAGAGGAAATGAAGATGTGTGGTGATAGGAGCATTTTTGATGACCTGAAATGTGAACAATCCTGGTCCCCCCCCACAGACTCATCAATAACCAGGGTGAGCTTAAACATGGTGCTGGGACAGGTGGTTTTCAAATGCAATCATGCTACTTACGATATAGCAAGGCTCGCAGAAAGCCTTCTTCTCCACAGCATAGAAGGGCTTGCCCCGCAGCTTGGTGCTGCAGGTCATGCAGACGAAGCAGTCGACATGGAAGACCTGGTCCATGGCAGTGCAACCGGTGCCTTCACCCACCACGTTGTCTCCACAGCTGGCACAGCGCCCTGGGGAGAGGAGTAGGAAGAGGAGTAGAGGCTGAGCTCAGATTCACCATAAATCCACAGATACTTAAGGTCAGGTAGCATTTATCAGGAAAATAACAGACCCATTTCACTCAATGCAAACAATCGAAAGGTCCCTACAAATCATCCAATCCTGAATATTATAGTGAGGAAGAACTGTAGAGTTTGACTCTTTTTCCATGCACTGGCAGAGGAAAGGCTAGAGATGTCATACACATTATTCTGGAACAATTATTTAAAACTTGAATGATACAAAATGATGCAAAGAGATATGAGACCAGAGGGCTGCAACAAAGGCTTATTTAGATTTTGATCATAGTTTAGGAGTTTCTGGCACCTGTGCTTTTAAACTTCAGTTCATTCTTTCAATAGAAAATGTTAGACTATATATAAAAAACATTCAAGGTTAGTATAAAAAGAAACTCCCAAGGTGCATATTGGTAGGAAGCATCCACTCACAGAGCTTACAATTCTGTGTGGGCTGAAGCGAAAGATCACGGCTGTCGAGAAAACAAATTTTATAATTTGCAGCTTCAGTGAATTAACAGTCTACTTGGTCAATTCAGGGTAAATTTGGCAACTACAGTGTTGTGTTTTGTTCACAACTGCAACGACTAAATGTTTGTAAAGTGCTACAGCTCTGGTTCAGGCCTCTGGGTGGCTTCTTCTTATTATTGGAGCCAACCGCCATGCCAATAAAATGGAGAATATCCTTTTTGTTGAAATAATTAAAACTGGTGGCCATGACATAAACCTGTAGGCTTGTTTAATTATCCAGAGGACTCACATGTTTCTCTATTTAGGAAAAAATTGAGGATATCGTTCAAAGCACAAATTGGAAAAAATTTCCCAGAGTCGGCCTCAACATTGCTACACGTTTTAAGCTCTTACTTTTTACTATTTTAAAAACTGTCGGAAATGCAGACCACAAGTCTTCTGAGGTGACGTCCAGCAGACAGAGCAGAAACCAACGTGTCTTCCCGTCACAATTAAATTAAGAAAAGGAAAAAAGCTGAAAATCTTCATATTTGAGAGGCTGAAAATGGCTTGCCTTGAGATCTCTAATTGTTTATCAGCTTTATGATGATTCACTTATTAATGAGATACAAAAATAATCAGAATAGAATGAAAATGTTAAAGTTTGTCATGTATACTGAATGTTTATTTCAATGCTACTCAGAGTGTTTTAAACCGTTTTAAACTGTTAGGGTTAGGGTTAGGGTTAGGTGTCCTCCAGTGTCCTCCGGAGAATTTTCTCACAATTGGGTCTGGACGTTCTCCGGAGTTTACCTTTGACACATGAACGGTGCCGCGGGAGATTTCTCTGCTCTGCTCAAAACATCCCAGAAATCTCTGGAGAGTTTAGGAGACAAGTGGAACAGCAGGCAGTGGCACAAGGTTAATTCTGCTGCGGAGATCATATGATTTTGTTTACAGCACATCAACACCGGTGTCAGGTCTTACCACCAAACACTATCTTTACATCTTTGTGTGTGTCTTCTGTGTGTATGTATTTTTTCTTTTTTCTCTTTCAGGTTTGTGTCAGTCCGCGTTAGAAACATCATCAACACACCCACTTGCTCACAGCGGATCCCCCTGCTGTGTTCTCACATAGGGTCATTTGGACATTCTCTAGAGTCATTACTAGGGGGCTGGCCAGAGAATGTCCGGAGCCTCTCATTTGGACAGTTTGAGTTCTCACATACAGCCCCACCGGAGAATATCCGGACATTAACTAGAATTCGGTGCATGTCAGAAAGCATCTTAAGGTATCACCTGTTTCCAGTCATTTCTGTTTATTTCTGACAGGCTGCTGTGTAACTGACCCTGCTTGACCCAAAGATCTGCAGACAGAACGGCTGCCCTGGCTCCAACTCATCATACCTTGTTCCCCCCCAAAAATTATAAGCTTTCCCTTTAAATGCCTCCTTTCAATGATGCCAGAAGCGTCTTATCTTCACTTCTATTTAAAAAAACGGATAAGGACGGATTAAATACTATAATTATGCCACATTAAAAGAGCTATAGACATCACCAAAGTGTGACATCTATTTGAAAAAGTCAAGCTTTAAACGATAAAAAAGAAAACTTTAGAAGTACAACTAAGTCTTTGTAAAAGGGGCACAAGTGAACTGATACTATTGCGCCAGAAAGGGGCTGATTGCATATTGCGGGACATGGCATTTGAATATCTTTAATTGAGTTAGAGATATCTTTAATTGAGTTTAAGATGTCCTCGACTCAATACAAGTTATCTTCAACCCAATTAATGACACTGTCAATTTAATTACTGGTATCTTACAATAATAGGGTTTAAGAAGATATCTGAGAATGTTTTATTTTTTACACATCTGAGGACAGATGCAATCTCTCTGAGGAAGTACGATACAGTATATTTAATTAATTCAAGTTCAGTTCTATGGATCCTTTTGGTTCCTTTTTCATTTTTTGCCTCATCTAAAGGCTGATTTGGGCGATGATTGACACCCTGTATGTTCTGAACAGAGAAGTTCAAGCGTGTTACAGACAGAGGCGAGACACTAACCGGGGGAGATAGAGTATCTGATGCTTGCATTTTCACAGTTCCACTTGCTGTTTTCATATCAAAAAACTCAAACGGAGTGTAAAGCGGAATCTGTCTCAGGTATCAGCATAACTTTGGAAGTCATATGTTGTTGAGATCAAATATCTGCTTGACTGCGAGGCCCGCTAATGGTATTCTAATCTCAGATAACTCATTATCTTATCAGCAGCCTCACTGGAAACTGAGAAAAGTTGCTTGAAGAGCGATGGGAGCCACAACTTTCCCAGCAACATTTCCAAATCCTTACTGCAACAGAGATATTTGTGACTCTTTTTTAGTGCAGGATTCTTCGTTTATCGCCTGGGGAAACATTAAGAAACAAAGGACTGACAGATTGCAGCAGAAGACAGTTTCCTTTAAAAAAAAATTATCACAGCAGCATTTTGTACATTCATTTAGCGAATGCTGTCATCCACGGCGACTTATAGCGCAGACAAGTTTTCATTAAACCTGCTATCGTTTTCATCTGCTCCCACAGCTCTATCCACACCTCAATTACGGCTGTGTTACCTACTGTACAGGGAGGCAGATTAAACAAACTAGTGAAGGCACGTCTCCAGGGGACATGTGGGTGTCAGTGGAATCACAAGCAGGGTAATCACTTCAGAGAGCCAGAGGGAAAGAGAAAGGGAGAGAGTGAGCGAGAGACAGAGACAGAGCACGCGAGCCTGTTAGTGGCTTCAGATCACAGGCCATCTTCAGTGAGTGGATGAGAATGCCAAACATGTCCCACAGGGCTCCCACTTTAAATAGCGAGAAGGAAACCTCTCGGAAATCCTTTTCCTTTTGGCAGTCTGTGATCGTAAGGGCCCTCAGGAGCTATTTGTGCGCGACTCTGCTTACAGTGTACACAGTTTTACCCCAACACACACACACACACTCACACACACACAGGCGCATATACAGTGAAAAAAAGAATCTCTTTGAGCCAGACATGCCACACATGCAGACCGATAAACACAAACACAGACACATGTATCATGTACTGTATATACAAGCCCTCAGACCTGTCATGCCAGGCTGCACAAACAAATCACCAGCCCACACATGAACACACATGATCCTGTAACAAAGCGGATCTGAGGCTGCTCAGTCGGCTCTCAAACTTGTGTGTGTGTATTATTTCTAAATATTCCCCCCATATGTTTTGGACAGTTTAATGATAGGATTAAGAGTTTGTAAGCGCATTGTTAATCATAAAGTGGCTGTCGTATAATGGCAGACATGACACCATGATCTCTGTTGTTTGAGAGGAAACAAAAGCCTTTGTTTTGACAGCGCTCACACTATTCTCTCCCAATGCGCCAAACTGTTTTCGTACTGCATTTTGTAAGTAGTACAATTGACTATTTATTAATATAATGGGTTAACGGACAAAATTCAGTCTGTTGAGAACAAAAAAAAAATTGACTTAATAAAGACTTATCTGTTCATTATTTTCTCAGTTAATGTATTCATTGTTAGTCCTCAAAAATACAGGATAAGGGTTCAAAATCAATTGTCCTGTTGCAGAGGTGACATTTTTTTGCTTCTGAAAACCCAATGTTTCAGTTTACCATCATAGAAGAGAAGAAAGTCCAAGTATATCTGCAATTTTGAGAATAAATGAATCATTTCATTATTTCAGTCCTGCTCTCTGCTTCCATGTTCAGTTATATTTAATATCACCGAGGCCACAGTTAAAGCTGCATTACACCGAGAGATTTTTCTTCCCACCATTGTTTAGATTATTAGAGACACCTCTGGGTATGATGTAGTCCCGTATAATACCACCACTAACTGAGACTTTACTGATAATGCATATAATTGAACTGAGACCTTGACAAAAGTGTCTTGCAGGTATCAAATGCATTTAATGACACTTAAAAGGTCGAGCTAATAAACTGGGCATGGAATGTAAACTAACAAAGGATGTGACTTAAGATTTTCTTGATGAACAGATTCATGTTTCTGTCTAATCATGTTTCCGAGGGCACGCCGCCACATTGATTGTTTTGTCAGACAAATGAATAATCAAAACAGGACTGTATGGTGTCCAAGTTTACGATCACAGGAAGAAGAGGAAATGACCAGTCACCACATTTGAGAATCAGAGCCGTTACTGCATTTTTGCACAATACAATGACTTAATACAATAACCTCATCATCAAAAATTGGTGATGTAAATTAAATGTAAATTTTCGGTTGATTAATTGGAAACAGCTCTATTCACTCATTTACTAGTGTCTAGGTAGTTTTTTATAACGACTAATATATCATTATATTAGGTCATTTTCACATTTGAGAGGGTTGCACCGGACAATGCTGTCATATTTGCATAATGAATTCAACAATGGATAAATTAACAATTATAATAAAAATAGGTTTTATTCTTTAAGACCTTTACAGACACACCTGTAGATCAAGAGCATGCATTAACTGTAATGTGTTTTATTGTAGTGTACGAAAATGATTCTACAAAGTGACAAACTGGGAAGCTATTCAGTGAATCTGTGGCTGTTTTTCCTCTAACAGTCGTACTGTAAGATAATACAGAGACGTGCAGAGAATTTTACAAAGCTTAACATCAATAATTTCACACGTCTGCATCTGAAATAAGCATTTTCGATTTTTTGCGACACTACATCAATTGACTTCGTAAATAATACAGGACAGCAATTGAAGCAACATCGTATTTACCCCTGTGGAGATGATCCCAAATACTTTCGAACTATTTCAGCTGGGCATAAAGGAATCATGAAAGGCCTCGCCACTCCCAGTGTCCCTTTGCGCACGGAATGGAACCAAAGTCTTAATATCAAAACTTCAAATAGTTCCTGTAGAACCAATGCAATGGTGACGGGGGTGGGAGGGGGAGTTCATTTACACTTTACTCACTTTCTTCCTTTCATTCTTCAACCCTCAGAAGTGTCTCTTCTCTGTTACGTCGAAAGTCAAAAGAAGGACTGAAGAGAAACTCTTTTCTTCTTTTTTTTAAAAGCAGCACATTCCCTGTGAGCTATAGAGGCTTAGAATGGTTAGACAATTTAATTGGATAAAAGGAAAAGATAAAAGAGGCCCTGACTTTGTTCCATAAATAATTGATTTCTAATGTATTTGTAGTGGCAGTGAGACGCTGTTGTTTGGGAATGGGGGATGTTGAGTGGCAGAACGCTTCAGATTTCCCTCAGTCTTTGCCTTCTTTGTTTTTTCACGCCGTGATATTGAAGCGGCATGAAAGGCAGAGAGGGAGCACACTTGCAGCTCAATTTGATCTTACATCGTCAGAAATCAAAGATCGTGCATGTAAAAAAGGATCGCAAGGAACTTTTTTCGTGGGAGACCAAACTTTTCACACTGGGTTACTAAAGAATACAATTCTGCTGGTGCAACCCTTGCAAACCCCAGAGGTAAACCCAGCGACTATAGCTCGTATCCAAAACTAATAAAAGAACCATTTGGGACTAAAAACTAAAGTTCTGGGCTTGGATTAAAATATCCAATATTTATATATATATATATATATATATATATATATATATATATATATATATATATATATATATATAATTATATATATATTGGTAAAACCCATAAAACATTCAACCAACTAATATGTGTTTGTGTTTCACAAAAAGTAAGATATTTAAACTTAAGTAATAGAAATGTTGCTACAACACATTATCTTGCTGTTAAGTGTTTCCACCCTCTAATAAAACATTAATTTATTGTGACACCCATAAAAAGGTGAGCCAAATAAAGGTACAAAGTTGTGATAACTTCTTCACACTTAATTAAAGACATAAACAATAGGTCAGCGAGTGGTTAACGGCAGAAAATAAGTCTGCCGAACACAT
This sequence comes from Pleuronectes platessa, assembly GCF_947347685.1. Lineage (NCBI taxonomy): Eukaryota > Metazoa > Chordata > Actinopteri > Pleuronectiformes > Pleuronectidae > Pleuronectes > Pleuronectes platessa. The sequence continues at coordinate 6,362,919 of NC_070634.1, read as the reverse complement.
TAGGCGTGTAACTGCCAGCTACTGAAGTGCCAGGGGCCACCATTTGCTCAGTGTTTCATCTCTTTCCCCTCTAGGTTAATCTACTTTGTTGCTTCGGATTGCCCTCTGCGCAGCCTGACAATGCTGTGGCCTTCAGTTGCCTTGGGATGACAAGAGAAATAGCTGTCATCGCTGCATTTCAATCTCTGAATGCCTCTTTCCTAACCCCTGCCTTTAATCTCATCCCCAATGTCAGCAAATAGCAATCTGCAGAACTGCTGCGGCGATGGTGGAGGGTGGAGGAGAGGCAAGCCTGTGCCACTAAGCATTACAGCCCGGGCTGTCACGGCCTGCGGCAGCGGTGCATGGGGGTGCTGAGTGTAGGTTACATGTTTTAGAAACAGGCTGGCAGGGGCGACATGGAGGGGTGCCAGGGAGTGAGCGTGGGGTGGCGAATGGGGTGAAAGAGAGAGAGGGAGGGAGGGAGAGAGAGAGATGGAGAGCAGGGAGCAGGTGAATGTGTGTGTTTGTGTGTGTGTATGAGCAAGCAGCAGAGTATATGGACAAGCTGTGGGCTCAAAGACGTACCCGTGTTTACAGTATATGCTGTTTATCCGTGCGCACCCGTGTGCTTGCAAAGTACGTCTGCGTTTGCGTGCATGAGCATGCGGATTCCTACTCATTCCTGAGGTCAAACGCTCACTCTCAAATGAGATCTAGCAACGTGAGTGCCCGGAAGCCTCAGCTGGGCTCGCACGGCAGCTGATCTTGCAAGCCTCAGTGGAGCTGTCTCAACGAGGCAGGATAGCAAGTGCCGAGCAAGCCGGGGGAGGAAGGGGAGGGGAGGGAGAGCAGGGAGAGGAGGGGGACGGTGGTGGTGGTGGGGTGGGGGCGGTCGGATGGGGCAGTCACCTCACGTGAACCGCTGCCAAAGAAGTGGGCTTGTGACGCCACAAAGAGAGGCCCCCGTGCTGGCCCACTGCATCCGGCGAGAAACTAGAAAGCAGCATTGCGAGGTCAGTGGCAGCATTGGGACAAAATAATGAGAGGAAACAAGTGGCGTGGAGGATCCATGTACAACACTGAAAACAAAAAAATACTTAATGCTTTGTAAAAACCGACCCCCGCGCTAAAAATGCTGCCAAATACGATTAAGTATTGAAAACATCTTGTGACCAGATCCAAGCTGATGACATAGCAGAAAACTGATCTCATTCATAAAAGAACTGAATAATAGACAGTTTTAACATGACATCCTGTAGGGTTTCCTTATGAAAGGCAGCCACTCTGGTTCATCCGTGGCTATTGTGTTGTATAATCTAGTCTTTTGCAGTCGTACATTATAATCCACTGTAGGTGGTATACTGATGCATGGGCTTTAGATGAGTTGCCATGTCACCAGACTGCCTCATATGATGCCTCCCTGCCCTCGGGTGGTCTCTGACCTCCTTCCAGCAGCATTATGCTCCGCGGTCTCACAGTGACTGCACTTACATACACAAACACACGGAGTACAGCACAGCACAACAAAGTCATGGCCAACACTCAGTCACTGTGAATGGAGGAAATCCTCTGATAGTGAAAGAGGAAATGGGCTCTTCACAGTAAGGGCCTACGAGGAGTTTGTTGTGAGGGAAATGAGGGCAGCTTAGATAAAAGATGAAACTTCACACAACTGTTGCTTTGTCCAATTGTGTCAAAATCCAGTCCAGGGCTTTGATTTGATTTTGTATTTGATCCAATGCTTTACTTTTTTTCAGCTATTTGATTACATGTTAAAGTTCATTTGTGCTGCCTAAATGAACGAAAAGAGATCCCTATGCTTCACCGCCCAAATTTTTCCAGGTGTGTTTTACGTTGAATGGCATGGTTGAAATGCATACCTCCACTAGAGGGCAATACAGAGGCAAGAGTTTCAGACAACCACAAACATGGCGACAGTGGAGGACATGTAGAGGCAAAAGAGGCCTCTTCCACATGGTGAGCCAAGTAACACTACAGGCTTCTGCCGATAACGATTACACAAAAACCACAAAAGTGATTACCACAGAACTTGGATGGTACATGTGTCAAGGAAGAACCCATTAAATCCTGATGTAGACCTGGATCAGCGAGCACAAATCTCACAAACTTCATTGTGAGATCTGGTAATTTTTGTGAATGCGTTCAACTTATTTTACATCCAAATAAAAATCCACATTTAGTGAAATAAAATGTGGTTTCTTAAGGGGACTGTTCTCTAGTGAGTGCTATTCTAGTTTCCATGTGTATTTTCATTTTAGAAAGAGAAGAATGGAGAAAATCTGACTCAAAAACGTTGATGCTTGACTGAAGTGTAGAAGTTTGTGTGTTGACAAAAACAAGATGTGAAACAGATCTAGTGAAGAAATCATTGTGAACACGAAACATGTGACTGAAACATCTGACTGAAACATCTGCTTCACTGTGAGAGGAAAAAGAATGCCATTAAAATCAGCAGATCTGTGTGACGCGATCACAAGACTGTACCAAACAGAAAGGTCTAAATTCTCATCATGGTTTTTTTGTTGAGGTTTTACTAGCCTTCTTTTAATCCCTGTTGGTCATCTTGTTGCTCCCTCCTCCTATGCAACAGCTAAAGCAGCCGTTTATCTTGATGAAGCATCTTCTCAAAGTACTTAATGGAAACTTATATTAATTAGCATTTTCTTTTGCTCTAAATACTGTTCAAATTTGTGCTATATTTGGATTGTAGCCAAACTAATGGAGACCAACTGAGCATAACGTTAGTTCAGGCAGGCCCCAAAGTCAAGCTCAGCTCACCTGACAGCTACAGCAGCTGATCTCAAAGCCAGCCCACATCCATACACGCATTCATCCTTATTTCAGCTGCTTCAGCCTGCCTACCCTGGCTGCTTCTTCTGAAAGCCATTTTTCAACCCACCTCCACCCCAGCTCCACCCTTTTTCATGCTGCGTTTGATTTATTCAGTGTCATTTCTGATTTCAGTGATGCCCCCTCTGTTCTGCTCCCTTTGGGGGTCCTGCTGCGGCTCTCCCTGTCTAAAGCTTTTCATTTAGGCACATCGAAGGACGGAGAACGAGAGTGGTCATTAATGTTGAGTGACCAATACAAACAGTGGAAGGAAAAAAACGTCTGGCTGGCTATGGTCTGGTGCACTCTAGAGGATTTTCAACTCTTAACCAATTTTAAAAAACATAAGAGCCCAAAGACATAACTTCAGATTTAACAGATTTTTTATTTCATAATCGTAAAGAGGAAAGAAAAGGACGAATTCATCGCTGAGAAAGTGAAATTGGCTTTTACAATCCGCAGTGCAAGCTGGAAGTGAGATGAAAATTTGTCCAAAAGTTTTTATTCTCGCCTATACAAGTTTGCAACATTTCAAATATTTTTGATATTTATAATTTTAGAGCAGGGAGGCTCTAACTGAAGTGGTAATACGAATATTTTGTACACTCCTCACACTTCAGGATTATTTGGGCAGATATCGTCACTGACTGACCTCCAGTCATGAACGCCCCAGCAATTGTTGGAATGGGTGAATCGAGTCAAAAATCATCCAGATTATCCTCTAGTGTTCAGCAGCGCTAACTGGTGAGCAGTGTGTTTTTCCTTTGCCATACGTCGTTGGACCTGGTAAAGTCACAGGTAAAGTGATATGATGAAATAATGAGGCGACCAGACAAACATACAATTATCTCGAATAGAATTGGGGATTTCTCTGAATTTTAACATTGTTAAAAACATTTTGGATGATATAAATAACACAAGTTAACTGAGGACTAATTCTAAGACATTTTAATGCTGAATTACCATATTTCACCTGCATATTCACTAGAGCTCTTGTTTATTGTTTGTGTACATGCCGAGTGAACACGACTTTAAAGGTAAAGCTTCACACTAAATGGAAACAGTCGTCTAATTTGGGGGAGACGGCTGGCTAAAGGCGTTTGGAGACTGTGGGGGTGGAGATTGGTGAGGAAGCGCAGTTGAGTCAGGGGGGTGGGTGAGGGGGGGCTCATTTTAAAGCAGCAGAAAGGTTTTACTCTGACACACATCCCACTTGTTATGACATGTAGAGGCACATCTAAAAGCAAACTCCTGAGAGGTTGCTGAGGGCGACCTCAGTAATATGCAAATCACTTCCACCAGAGTATCTTAGACAATTCACAAAGCTGTCTAAACTGGAAGCCTATTAATACATTAAGTTATGATGCTTGGTTGTGTTCTAAAGCAACAAAGGCAGCTCCACCAGTGTGCACTGTGTGAACCTAAACTTTTCTGACCCAATTACCTTAGCTGATCTGTTCCGCCTCCTCTGGCCTGCACCGTTACTGGAGCTCCACTGCCATTTGTATCTCTTCCAAGATTCCTCATGAACTTTTTATGTGAGGTGTCTCATAAATTATGAGGGCTCCTCCAGCTGACATTATGAAGGAAAATGGCAAAGCCTTCCTTTTCTTCTCTCGCTCTTATCATGAAACAAAAGCTAGCTAAAACCAGGAGGAGAGGCTTTTCTCGACAGCTATGAGTCCTGTGTGGAGTACAGTACGCTCATCTGATGCGCCCTGCTAATTTCCAATGAGTATCTCTCCACTGTCTGGTAATAACATTACAAAAACATTTATGCCACTGCTCAAAAACCTCTCTGTAAAATCACCCTGTATAAATATTGATTGGACGTCAATATTTCACGTCTTTGTTAATTCGATACAGTGGAAAACTGAAGTCTGTGATCACATGGAGGATTTCTCAACTTGTCATTTTGGTATTAAAGGGGGAATAAAAAACATATTCTCTGCGGCAGAATGAACTACATTGCATAAGTATCATCAACACTAATTGTAAATAATGCAAAGCATCTCATCCTTTCAATTATTCAGCCTTACGTCCTGGTTTTGGTTGACAGAAATGTCGTGATGACAAAATATCGTAAGTTCCTCTGATGCCAAGGCATCTGTACTGCAAGCTGAGTAGCTGTGTCTTATTAGATTTCCACAAACACAGTACACCTACGCACAATCTAATTGGATTAAATATGACGGATGATGACATTTGGAGAAAAGGTTCTTTCAGATTACTCAAATCTAATCTGGAACTCTAAATCAGGACTAATCAGTGGCTTTTCAAAGAGGCTTCAATCAGAGGGGGGATTTCTGGCTCGCAAACTGGGTTTCTCACAAGAAAAGCCGTTCTTTTATTATGTATCATTTTCAGGTTTTTTACAGTTTGAGGAGCATTTGTGTTTGAGAGTCCATGTCCGGTGCAATTTCTTGACTGCAGTTGCCGTAAAATGGCATAATAATGTTATGTATGTAATTTATAAGCCAGAGATGGAGTCTGATGAAAAGTTCCCCTGTGACATCACAGAGCCAGAGTGTAACATTAATTCAATTCCATTAACCCCCTCTGGACCTGTGGAAACTCACTATAGCCTTTTCAGATTAGAAGCTCATCAAAGACATTAGTGGCACCAATAAAACTTTGCTATAGGAAGACAATGATCCAGTCCAGTCGTGCACTAGAGATCGCAGCCCCACTTTGATTAATCTTGTTAATTACTAGCCTCAGGGTTTCAACAACTGCTGGCCCTCTTTCCCCCTGTACCCCGCCAAAAGAAGAAGAGCCTTTTGCGCCATCAGATTCTTTGTAATTACAAAAGTCTCATGCTCTGGGACCCATTCTCCCACAGAATTGCATATACAGTCAGAAAACACGCCAGACTAAAGTCAATTTTAACATTACTGCGGCGACTATATGTACATTATTCAGCGGGGGAGAAAGGAGGCTCTGTGGATTTGCAGAACAGCATGTGCCTGCGCTTGAACTCTCTCCTAATGAGTCCCTGCAGTCACCTCAGTTGCGGGATCCTGCTCTCATCCTCTTTCTATCTTGCAGTTAATTCAGCTGTCGCCTAGTTTAACCACAAGATGACCCTCCTCCCTCCCATCCTCTCCAGTAACAGCGAGCCGCTGTCAGCCGGGTACGCGCACGCTATCCCCAACTAGTTCTGGCTACCTCAGCTCACATATGACCCATTTCTCAACTCGCATGTCCTTGTTTAACCAGCCCTCAGCCAGTCAGCCTTATAGTTGGCAAACACTGACCATTGCATGCATGGTATGGCGCTAGAGAAGGGTTCATGCCAGGTCTACATTGCATACACATTCACGCATAGAAATTAGGCCAACGAGGCTTTAAGGGCCATTCTTCTGTAAAATGACTACACTTTGCTTAAGCCAGCAGATCCATTTGACCTATGTCTAATGTTAACCAATTAAGGTCTTTACATCAGCGCGCACCAATGTGAGGCCGAATATCCCTTAATGCCGGTTAAATACATGTTCTTGTAGCTATAATACACCTCCACGTTATCATGGTGTGCTGTGTGATTATGTGCTGATATAAAGCCTGCTCCAGAGTCCCATTGAATATATTGAGTGAGGTATCTAATGGGCACGGGAACTAATTCCAGGGCAAAGGGGATTAAAGGCTAGAGAAGCGAGAGAAGCCGAGGGATGGCACTCGCTGGCAGCAGAGGGTATGGAGGGCGGAAAAATTGAAATGAAATGTAAATGCTAAGAATCCTTGTATTTTGAATCCTATTTTGTGAAATAGTATAAAAATTTGTATTTTCTTTAATCCTGGCACTAATGTTTTAATTTTTTTCAATAATAACAAAATTAATATCAAGTCCTTCAGAGAAAAAATTACTGTTGAACGTAACTGGACAATCAAAACAGGATATTATCTGCCTAGATTCTTTACTGTCTTTATCATTATTACCATTACAACCCGAACAAGAGTTGCGTCTCAACATTTGATCAGACTGATTCCCAAAAGAGGTCTCAGACTTGAGACAGACTACCTTGAGGACCGCTTCTTAGACTGGTAAACATGCTGTATCTACTCAGAGGAAATCAACGGAGAACACGTGCCAAGAATTCTACTTAAGTTTAGTCTGGTCTGTATCTTACACACCTGCACTGGGCTCAATATTCAGTCTCAATAGTGGAGCCATTTCATAAAAACATTGCTCTCATGACACAAAACTAACTTTGTGGGTCACTGGGTAGTCTAATCTAGGAAAGCGTATGCCAGTTTTATTCTATTAACCCATTATCCCACATTGTTTTATTTAGCCTTCATCACCAGAAAGGAGGCAGGTCCGTTTAAAAGTACAACCTGCAATTCTCAAGAGTAATTGGAAGGCACAACTTTTATTCTAGTTCCACAAAATATCTCAGTGAAAGGCCAGAGACTGAGTGAGCTGCTCCTCAGAACATCACACTACCTTTGTGATTGCAATTCATCCAAAAAGATATACGTGTGAACGTGCAAGGTTTTCCCCGTGTCAGTGCTACATGTGAATCAACCAGTGAGTCATGGAACATTCAGCCAGGCTGCTCTCGTCCATAAAGGCTTCATTGTAAAATTATTGTTTTTGCAACAATAGTAACCATACAAAAGCCATATATGTATGATGACTATTTTTTATTCCATTTACTAGATTAAAAATCAAAACAAGTTCCTACCAGTGATGCTCGATTATGGCAAAAATCTCAAGTATGATTATTTTACCCAAATACTTTTTTAACCCACGCATTAAATCCAGCATTTATTGAGCTTTAAAGGAGCTAGGGTGTGCAAGAGATCACATGAATCATAATAATCATAAATGTGCTTAATTGACCAATCCCCATGATTCTGTTAGTAGTCCGACATTAGTTTTGGAATGTGTGGTTGTCAATCTAGCGGTCAGGATTTTAACTATTACAACATGTGTTGTTATGGTAGTTTTTAAGTTGGAAAAAGTAAGTGTCCCACTTTACCCCGTAGTGGGGGTAAAGTGGGACACAATACCACTTTTTTTAAAACAATCATATTTTCACTGCCCTTTGTCCTGAAGACATTCTGATCATTTCCATTCTTAAAAAACATCCTGAATTAATGGGAAATGTGTACATTTTACTGATATATCATTTTAGCTCGCCTAGAGGGGAGCAAATGTAAAAAATGTCCCACATTACCCCACTCTCCCCTACTACTCTTCTGTCTGCAGGAGTCTGTTCATCTCTGTCGCTCTTTGGACAAGCTGACATATTTATTTACTTATCAATAGATGGTGTTTGATCATGAAACCGGATCATTACGGTCACTTTAACCCTGATGTCCTGGCTGTGTGCGTCACATTACGTATCATGTGTGTAGCAGCAGGTGAACTGAATGTGGGCAAAATGTGGAATTTTTATCAAAGTGTTATCTGCTAGGGTGTCCTGGCATTGAGTTGAGTTCATACCCTGACTGTTATTCGAGGAAATACAGACATAATACCACAGCCGCTCAGGCTGTGTGGCCCTGGTGTCATCAAGGAAAAAATTCATAATCATTGGAGGCCGTAATCATAATTGAAATTCAATTAATCACCCCGCCCTAGAACCTATGCAATAAAGTTAATGTAATTAGAATGCCCCTTTTCATAGACACAATATACTAGCAGCATACTAGCAGAAAACAGAATTTATTCAAGCCCGGTTAGTATCCTTAAGCTAAATAATTAGAAATGAAATCGCTATGACAACAGATGTAAAAAACTATAGTCCTGCCCGGTCACATTCCCAAACAAATATAAAAAATTAAAGCTTGATTAGGATGATGCATTACACGTTTCAGTATTTGTGTTGATATCAATAAAGCAAAAATACAGAAAGCAGCTCTCTCTTTTTCCGAGGCACGTTATCTTTTATCTTTAGAATTGTATTTGCTAAATCGAGTCGCGAAATATAGAATAGAATAAATCGTATTGTCGGCAAAACAGACACACACACAAAAATGTTTAGACATTTTTGGTAAAAGAAAGAGCAGCAGTGAATCACTAAATTCACTGGTTGGATAAATGGAATCCAACCATCGTCTCACTGCGACAGATCAAAATTTCTTCCAATGAAAATGCTATTGCTAACAACATTTATAGTAGATGATTCTTACCAAAGAATTCCTCAGATGGAGGGTTGTCCATGTCAAACAGCATCTTCTTGGTCAGACGCTCCAGCTCGTCTTCAGGATGGGCCATAGGCGCACTGCCCTGAGGACCAGAGAAGAAATATAGTTTTGATACACAACACTGACCAAGATAACAAGGAGGATTTCAGCACATTCTTGCTGTCATTTACACCTGACTCATGAGGGTCATTTTGGGGTTTATGCAATGTGAATGCTGCAAAAAATGAAAATAGTGCAATAATGCTTTACAAAAATACAACCAGGTTCAACTTAAATAGCCAGAAGAAACCTGACTTCATAAATCAGGACGAGGCCCTGTCTCAAGGTCAAACAAAACACATTGACTGTAATTAACATGCAGTGGATAGTCTTCGGTCTGCCTTTCTCCTCTGAGATATCTGACCCTGGCTCAGGCCCCAGTGGTGTGCAGCCCAGAAGGTTGCGCATATCTGTGCAATTCAAGCATGTGGACAAAAATGTGACCCTGACTAATCCTTCTGTTTGGAAAATAATGATACGAGAAAGAAAAGAGGGGAGGAAACAGAAGAAGAAAGCTACTTTTTAAACTCCTTTTGGGTCATGGGTCAGGAGATCGTTATTTAGACATACGCTGAGCACTAAAGACTTGAGGTGTGAGCCATGTTGAGGCCTAATCTATAAGAGACTTCAGAAGGATGACATAACTCTCTGAAGATGCCTCTTCCTTGTGAGCCTGCCCTCCTTATCATGCAGTCTCTGGCATCCGCCTGCTGTGCGTCTGCATGGAGCTGACGTGGTGTGCCTGACAGTTTCTGCCAATCATTCGCAGAACCCCAGAACACAGCTTCCCTCTCTGCCTCCCTGAGCCCCGGCTCACGGTGCAATCCCGTCACAGGTGTGCGAGTCCTTTGCAAACGCCCCAGAGGCCTGAAGCCGACGCGTTTCATGCTGCGCGGCCGAGCTTTTTCAGAAATCGGTGACACTTAGATGACCTTCCCTAGATCCAGGGCTGGATCTTTACAGTAGTTTTGATTTTCAATATTGTTGCGCAAGCCGAGATCTGCGTTGACCTTTGAGGTGTTTCTAATTGTGACGTCTGGGAGCTGGGTGAATGTTAGCAGCCAGTCTGGTCTAGTCCTCATTTATCTGTGTCGCATAAAGGAATCAGATTTATCAATAGAGATTGAGTGAAAACTGTTTTTGTATTCAAGATGACAGAGTAGTGACAGATCCTGTCACAGAACTCTTCTGCTCTCATTGATGACTGAATCACATGGACTCATTGTATGTGTCAGTCAAGGTTTCAACAACACATCTACCTACTAATTCAACAAATTTAGAACAAATTCTACAAATATCTGCTGTATGTTTGTTTGTGTAACGCAGATCTTGCAAACCGCTCAATTTAACGGCTTCACAATTGGCTTGCATATTGGTAATGGCCAAGGAAAGTGCAGTGCCCAGTTTGGTGCGATTTGGACACGTGGTATCTTCAATTTGATAACAATTGAATAAGGAGGCAAATGGGGCCGGCAGTGGGAAAATAGTCAGCCTGTAAACTGAGTTGAACGCGTCTACTATCCTCAGATAAACTACAGCAGTGGTCTGCAGCTGTGGGCAAAATCGCTGCCAGATCATTTAGATAATTATTTTTTGTTTATTTCACCATATTGGACTGAAACACACAGCACAGGCGCTGAACTCTGCCATGGCAGCAATATTCATAGAATCACTTCTTGTTTGGCAATATGTTTCTCACATTTTTTTCATCCCTTTTTCTAAACCGAGTTAGAGAGCTTTTATTTTGAAAAGTTGTGAAGTTGAGTCTGAAGATTGTGTCGATTGCTAAACAGACCTCTGCATGAAATGAATGCATTAAAACATAACGGCAGTTAAGTAAAGTATTCATACTTCACTTGAAAAGTAACGAAACAAATTCATTTTTCATTTAATCAAAAACATTGACTATAAAATGTTACAAACCAGGGAGGATGAACATAAAGGTTTCTACCTTCACTCTGCACCATAGACTGTTTATAAAAAGCTCTGCACACAACGTCCAGCACACAAACAATAAAAAGTGACAGTATATTGTAGAACTGATTGAAGAGGACTCACTAATGACGATAATTCTGAAGTAGTTCCAGAGCTTGAACACAGGACAAGAGAACAGTCCATTGAGAACAGACAGGTTTTGAACTCACCCTGCACTAGTAATGTATAAAATTTGTATATTTTGTTTTTTAATATGTATTAAACCTGGTAATGCAATTGTATATTGTATCTGCTGTAAGAACATTCAATGGTCTACTGCATTTATCTACAGGGACGGAGAGAACTGCTGAGCTCTACTTACTGTCCACAATGTATCAAGCAGGGTCTAAACTTTATGATGCATGACTTGTGCTCAGGCCTGGCTTGGGATGCAGCAGCCTGATAATGGAAGCCCAAACAACAGGCCTCATTAACTCTCAGGGATCGACACGTTTGACGTGCAAATCTTCCTGCTCGGCCGGATTCCCTCGATTCCCTAGCACCTTGCGCCGCCTCAGCCACTCAAGCATTAATGGCCGGGATTGTATAATGGAGGATTAGGAGGAGATGAAAGAAACAGTGGTTGGGTATTCCTCCTTTGTCACCTCAAATCACGTGACTTTTTAAAAATAATACACAAGAATACACAGTGGTCAATAGGGGTTTATATACCAAGGGTTGAATAATAATACAACAACCTGCCCAAAAGAAAATATAAGAAGTCCGCAGAGTTTAAGTAAACCTCAAAGAAACTCTCTTGTTCTCAACATTCTGCTCATTATGCCAGTGTTGTGAGTTTGAGACAGTGAAGAGAATGATTTAACACTGTTAATCTTAGCTCGACATCAAAAGCACATTGGAGAGGGAATGAAATGCTGCTATTACCAGAAACAGACTTTTGAGTTTAAGCTTCATTTATACCTTATCCACTTTTTGACACCCTGCAGCAGTGCACTGCCAGAGAGTTTAAAGCACCTTGTTAAGGAGTCTTTTGTGACAGCACAGAATAATTTTTCACTTGAATAAGAGAAAGAAATTGCTTCCCTGCATGCTTTATGATTGCTTCGCAGTTCCTGTTCAACTTTTCAGAGGCAACAATAGTAGCCATACAGCGGCTATACATGTACGTGCCGCAGACATGACTTTTCAGTTATGTCTGGCTCAATTCAGTAAATTGTTTGCCGACGCCCTCAGGACACTCAGATGTGGTTTCATTGAAGCTGGAGCTTAAATTCAGTGACTGGGTTAACAGCTGCACCTATTTCCCACTGCCCCCCCCCCCCCCCCCCCCGTACGTCGAGGCTTATAGTTTCAGGTCATCTGCTCTCTGCTTTTTAATGGCAGAAAGCCTTTCAGTTGTAATACCCCTGAAAGTCATGCTTATGGGCCATCATAGGGTTGTTGGAGCGTTGTTTAAGGCCTGACCACTTACAATCCAAAAACAACGGAGACATGTGGAAGGCACCATCGTGCTGTACCTGATACAGCATGAAAGGTGAACACAATCGGAGATCTGATCTCCGCGTGGCTGCCACATCTACGAATAAAGCTGTGTGCGCCACCCACTGTGGAATTGGCATTGTGTCAGAAGTGATTAAGTGAGGAGCGGAGGGTGAGGGCGGGCAGAGGGGGCTCGGTGCAGCGCTCTCACCTGATGCCCTGACAACATCATGTCCTGCTAAGAACCAAACCTCAGGCTCTGTGTCTCCTGCCTCCACCGCAGCGATAGAGAGTGAACAGGAGAGACAAATGTTCTCAGGGCATCTGATCTACACCTTTGTTAGTGGAGGAGGAACAAAGGAGCGCAGGCGAGCAGGAAGCTGGAACTATTTGCATATCATCACCCACCATGTGCAGAACAATGGGAACGCACAGATTTGCAGGTGGAATAATAGTGGGACAGGTCAACTCTGCTATACACAAAACAGATGACTTAAGTTATATGTCCACATGAGACGAACATTGTGTCTTTGTGTATATAGAAATGCAGCTGACATAATCAATTCTTCTCTTTATTTTAAATAAGAAGCAGTATATACACTGAGTTGCCAGTTTATAAAAGGTATATTTGAAACTCATTCAGGAAAAAACTATCAACACGCCAAAAAGATCCCATCTTCTTGAAGGTTATAATGTGTGGTTCGCATGAAGGTGTTAGAGACAACATTCAGATGAATGCATTGCAACTCAACAGTACCTTCAAGAGGGTAACGATTTACTGCAGGGTTTATAGCTATGTGTACCTAATAAAATGAAAGCTGGGTACATATTATCATCGATAGTTCTTTTGATGTATTTTTTTGCTGCATTTGTGATGTTGAACAAGACGCACCACGGAAAAAACACAGAAAGGTAAATTCCTCTACATTCAATGGGAAAGGAGTAAATTTTCCTTTTAAAGCGAGGAACCCACTTTTAAATAACCTGTGTATAATATTGGTGTAAAAAAGCTTCAACTATCTATGTCACTCTGTCGTTATAAGAATCAGTCATGATTAGAATCAATGCAACGTACTGAGTACTGTCAGCACAGGATGAGTAAAGGGCTACCCTCTGTTTCTCAAGCTTATGTGAATACACTTTCGCATTCAGCATTTCCTTCATCAGCCTTTCTGAAAAAACGTGCTTCCCCAATTTTCTTTGAATTTTTCTGAGACAAATCAGTTTCACAACAGATTTGAGAAACGGTTAATGAACTCTGATTCTGACAAAGCTAAACAATGACTACTCTGTAAGTACAGCTCCCATGAATACAAATAAAAGCAGCAGTGCAGGCTCTCCGTCTTAAATCCTCTACAATGTTATAATAACTGACAAGGTTACACTTAATCAACAAATCTGTAATGTTAAAGAAGGGAAACATGTACATAACATAAACTTAGGCTATGCATGGCTGTTTTGTCTTTGTCCAAGAGCTGCAATATCACTATGGTTTACATTTTTATTGCACAAAAAGAGGAGAGAATTTCAAATTTCCGTCTAATGTTTGAAGAATCATGATGCATCTTCTTATTTAGGCCAGTCCTTTTTTATGCAGGGTTCAAAAGCAATGTGCAAAGACAATGAGATTGAGAGCCGCTGCACAAACCACTGAGCTGAAAGTGATAACCAGAAGGGGGAAAGTAAAAGCACTGTGGAGCGAGCCCAGTGGAAGACAACCGCTAAACACCACTAATCTGTGCCTCTAAACCTGCACTCATCTATCTATCAGTAAGCTTTACTTCCTGTGAACGCAACATTCCACCTTCCACCAAAAACAATTGTCTTCCTTTTTACAATAGCTTTTGCATTTCCTGCACGATCAGCACAAACTGAAGGAAGACAATCACTCACAGGCATATTTATCCACAGATTAAATGATGATGGACTTTACAATACAAAATGCTCTTTAGTGTCAATGGAACAGCGGCTTTAACTCAGGCTTTTAAAAAGAGAGAAGCTTTAGTCAGCTCACAATCTGACATTCTGCCTTTTGTCTCCTTAAATCACAATGGTATAATTGGAAATGGACACAGAGCCTTTTAAAGGGAAATGGCTTATTAATAATAATATCAGTAATGAACACAACAAGAGCAAATGGACCATTGCATTAGTTACGGTTCTTGATGAACATTTTTGTATTCGATTTGGGGGGAAAAAAGCCTTTATTGCCACAACACTAAACGAGTGATTATAGCAGCTTAGGCGACCAAACAATGAAAGGATTGCTGGATCAGCCACACTATCCTTACACTGAGTTACTGTGTTTGCGTGTGTGTGTGTCAGTGAGTGTTTTGAGCAGAGGGGGTTACAGTATGTCGTGTAGCTAGAATCATACATATGGGTTAAACACTCTAAGATGCTTTCTTTTTTAAATGAGTGTATGAGGCATCTGTTTAAAGTGGATGGCTTTGTTTGATTCACAGCACACAGTGATAAAGTGCAGAGACAGATATTATTTGTGACATGGTGACACAGCATCGCTTTTTAATAGAAACCTGAGTATTGTGATTCATTCACAAGATGGAGTGGACAGAGCTGAGAGTTATGGACACCTGCTTATACTGCTTATAACACAGTTGGTTGCCCACTTCATATCCAAGAGCTTTGTCGGGACAAAACATTTTTTTTGTGGATCTGTGCTTTGTCATTCTTCTGGCAGCTGCATGTTTAATTGAAGAACGTGTTAAGTCTGTGAGAGGAATCACATGTGAGTGGCTTTATGTAATCCAGTAGATGAATTTTCTGCTCGCAATGTTAAACAGGTTATGAGTAATCTGTAATGCATTACATTTGGAGAAGAAGCATGGCTGCGCTGCAAATTAAGCTCAAGGCCACCTTTTGAGGAGGCACAGATAAAGTATACATTCTCTCCAAACAAAATAGGTCATGCTGTTTCAGCTCCAATTAAATGCTGGGGAAAAAAATAGCAGGCAACTGTAGAGCAGCTGTGTACAGAGCAGCCAGCGATAATTAAAAATTAACCTTTTCCATAATTGACATTTTTCACAGCCATTCAAATATCTGGCTGTAAAGTGAATTCATTTAAAGGGATGAACATCAGAGCGCTCACCGACATGTAATGTATGTAGAGGGGCCTCTCAATGTTTGTAAGATTGTGCGTGAGTAAAAACTAGGTCATCTGTTAGGAACTGACACATCCCCCTGCAAACAGATATTTGAAAATCTGAGAGTGTAGAGAGGGGTGCCACAAGCAATCTGAAAAAAAAAAAACCTAACAAAAAAAAAAAACTACAACAACAACAAATGACAGCACAAATTGTTGGGACGGAGATGGAACTTATTTGGCATCTCTTTGTGTACCATTACAATCCTGTGAATGTAGCAAACACTACATTACACAGGATGCAGTTGTCCCTGCCGTTTCCTCACGCGGTCACCCAGATCTATATTTAAACACGCGCGGTGGACATAATGAAGATTCATGCAGGTTATGTCTTCAAATCGATGTATTGGCAACCTGCACTTCCCTTTTGTAATACACAGTGTTGTCGATCTCCTGTGTAATTTTGCCTCTGAGGCAAACCATGATATATCACTCTGCTTTCCACCTAAACGGCCACGTGGTTTATCTGAATGACACCCTGGAGGATATCTCCTGACCAAACACTACCGCCAAATTGCTGGACTGGAGAATACAAAAATCCGGATCCACTCACAGACGCTTTCCTGATGAGAGAAAATGTTTAGAAAGTGCACACGTTTCATGGAGTCGGAGCCAGGGGCGGATGAGAGTTCTTCTGTGGACAGATGTGGATGTAAGGAGGGCGGAGAGAGATCCGACCTCAGCAGCACTCAAACACAAAAACAGAGGAGACTTGTTTGTGGGCGAAGAGGTGTCAACACTGACAGGAGACCATATCCAGGAGAAGCCAGCAGGGGCCACTGTTTATGCAGGTGATTTTGGCGGCCTGGTTTCTGACTGAACCAGATGACAATTTCTTCCTGTAAATTGTACTTAGTGAGCAAAATGCTTGAATCAACTCACAAGGTCAAGAGTGTCAGTCATGTGACTAGTGCTTTTCTTCATTAACCAAAAGTAAATTCATAAAATACTTTTTTTAACATAACTTTGCTTTTTTACTCTCACTAAAATGTTTAACTACTTGAAAGTGAACTGTCTTAAATAAGTAAGCAACACTGCTGGAATACAGGCACTTTATAAAGGAATTTCTGGTTTTCATGTGACATTCAGTGGATGAGGAGAGGTCATCCAACTGTCACCCTGCACACCACAGCATCATCAACTTACTGTTTTTATGAAGGCAGAATAATCTCAATAAACTGCAGGACTATGGCCTACGGGCCAGCGAGGAGAGGCGCACAACAACAGAACACACAAACCGCTCTCAGACATTTTAGATTGCTGGAGCTCACTGAACTGCAATGACAGTTATCGATCCAGCCAGTTATTTACCAGCCGTGCTGCTAGTCTCAGAGGGGGCCGGCTGAGGCTGGGGTGGCAGGGGCTATTATTTATGAGCGGTTATGTGACAAACACTTCTGATATACTGAGGGTTACCACTGACCAGATGAACCGGCCAATCAACAGCTAATAAAAAAGAATGCGGATGAAAAGCACTTTACCTCGAAGTGAGACCAAAAATGAAGATAAATCAAAGCCTTAAACTGGTCTTTATCTCATGTTGAGTCAGTTCACATTGCCAGGTTTGGTTGATAATTACAGTTTAACGCTCTATACATCAATTTTTTTTTTCTTTTCGAAATGGCATCTGTGTATGTATACACTTGAGATTAATGCTGGGAAACAGAACTGGGGTATTTCTCGGGAATGCTCACCATCAACTTCTGCCCTTTCCCAAAGAAAACACTCATGGGAACCTGCATGGGTTTTTTGACATTTGTTTGTTAGCAGTCCAGCTGTGTTATTAAATGCCGTTTAGAATGACTGAAGTGAAGGTCAACATCTGTAAACTAAAGAACAGCAAATGTGATTATACCTTCTTTCTAGCATGAAGTGACGAGACGTCCGTCCGTCTTTCTGTCATTAAATAACATGCCTACCATCAATCCATCCTTCCATCACAAAGTGACATGAGGTTCATCTGTCCATCCTTCCTTCCACCTTAAAGTGATGACATCCATCCTTCCTTCCTTCCCCCTCTCTCTCTATACCTCTTTCTTTGTTCCCACTCTAGAGAAATGAGACCTCTCTTTTGCAATGAAACAGTCAAACAACACTTATAAAGACAGTTCAGCACATTGAATCTACTTCTGTGTATGAAAGGTGCTCTATAAAGCCTTGCCTAAAGACGCATCGCTTTCTGTTAGCTACTGCGCATGATCCTATTCAAAGTGTTACTTAATTATCTGCGTCCGCTGATGATTTTTGTTAATACATTTTTGTCGGTCGGCACTCATCATTTTTAATTTAGCGTCTTGTAAACAGACAGAGGTCTGTTTACATTCTTAATTGTACAAGCTTTACTACTCACTGGCTCATTGCCACTACCAACTGTCAAATAGCCTGAAACCACTGGCAGAAACATGTGTTGTGCAGTGCAAACAAAATCTGCTCATCAAAAACATGGCCCATAAAACTACAAGTGGCTCATAAACTCCACTGTGCACCTTTAATATTCCAACCATTGGTTTCTATAACAAACAGTAAATCTGGATAAATCTGGTGTTCACTGTATGAGTTTGTCATTAATACTAATAAATCATTTAAAACCTCAATTAAATTGTAATTCTTTAATTAATGTAGCAGTCCACATTATGGTTTTGCTGTGGAAAGCCCCTTTAAATAAGCAAATACATAATAATAATAATAATAATAATAAATGTGACCCTTTTCCTGTAACTGACCATAATTATGTAGAAAAATAACTAATATAACTTAAAATATATTTGTAGAGACCTATCATGATAATCAATCACCTAATCACATATTTAGCAATGCTGCTAATGCGCCAGTTTCCCATAATGGGCCTGATTACTTTTTCTGTCGCTTGGAGCTATATTTGCCTTAGAGGTTTGTCACAGCTCGAGGCCTGGAAGTAGCTACTGGAAGGAAATGTTTCTGACACGTGGGCATGAGAAAGTGAAACATAAGGAGATCCATGTTCCATCACTGACCTCAAGGTTCGGCTCTAGTGAGCTGACCTTTAGTGTGTGAGGCGTTCGGTAACCAGATCGTGATTGGACCCACCACGAAACATCATGTCAAACAATTATGTGGTTGTAGGCACTGCAATAATTACAAACACTTGCTTGTAACCGTGCAATGCGAGAGGGATGCAGCTGATCACAGATCACTGTCACATAATGATCAACAAAGTTATAAGTCAGTCAGCTGATACGTGCTGGTGGGATTTATATTACAAAATAACATGAGCAATGATGGTGAGAATATCTAACCGCCTCATGTGGTGTTTTCTGTAGCATGTGACAGGGTCTCTGCATGGATTCCTGTTTACATAACCATAATTATATTTACACTATCCACATAATCTACTTTTGTTGCTAATTTTAGTAAATACAGTGTGGTATGACATAAACGGTTAAGTGTATCTGCTGTGTAAATATACAGTAAATAAATTAAGTTACAAACAGCTTTTTAAAATCATAGACTCCTGTGGCTGATTCCTTCAACCTTACAGATTCTGTTGCACTACTCACCGCTCCCACCTCCCTGTCGATATTTTGACACCTCGTAGAGTTCACAGACTCGTCTCAAAACATCAACAACAAATTGTCATGCACATCCCTACCTGATGTCTGCTGCAGCTTTAAGTCAAATACATGCCTATGATCTTAATGAATTTAGAAGTCTGGTTGTGTTTACTGTGTTTATAAGAGGAGTCGACTTGAAAGACCCACTGCTGTGGTTTTCAAACCAATAATAATAACAAAAAAAGCCTTCATTCCTCAAGACGTGTTAATGGTGGAGGTGGGGGTGTCCACATTCAACACATTTCTTAGACCTCATGGTTTCCAAAAAAAGGGTTTGAGTGAGTACCTGAATGCAAACAGAAGGGCTCCTCACAGCGCCTCTAAATCCCTACATGAATACCATCCATCTCTGAGGTCAAGACTTCGACCTCACGTGTCCTGCTTGTATCATTATTACATACACAAAGGAGATACTGGGTTAATATGCAGTATCATATCAAATATGTAGTGTCTCTGCTTCTGTTAAAAAGTTCACTTCAGGTGAAAGACTATAAGAGAATGAATTACGATGTGATTGAAAGTGCAAATCAGCTATTATTTGTGCTTCTTTCTGTAATCTTATTTTCTTAAGCAGTATGAGAAGATAAACAGAGTTTTGAAAAGACAGAGTCACTCACAGGTGTAAGTAAAGTACTCATACTTAGATGTGAGTGGGTGTCCTTTTTTATTCCTAAATCATGACTCATTTTGTTTTTAATTGCACTGTGGAGACAATATCACTGAGATATAACTGCAAGGAATGTGTTCTAATTATATTTTGAGGTTCACTGCTTGCATACCCACATAGACACTCGCATAGCTCACAAGCACCACTGTACACAAATTTGGCAGAAATTGCTATAACGAAACACAGTGACATTTGAATAGCAAATAAACCAATATGCTTAGGTAAATGATGAGAATTAAGATGTTCTTCTACTGTGGTTTAGCAGAAATAGAAGTAGCTTTAAGGAATTGTAAAGAACTATTCTTTCTCATGTAGCCAGAGGGACATTTTGTAGATTGTTGGTTTGTGTAGTTTGCAAAGGGAAGCAAACAAAAACATTCGGAAGAGAATTCAATTTAATATTGCAATGGTGCAGTTAAGTAAAAGAAAATAGATCAGTGGGTCAGAGAAATATAGTATAATATATAACAAATTAAAAAAAAAATACAATTATTAGTGAGTCAATATTTGATTTAAAATTAGTTTGTTTTGTTGAACAAAATGTAATGTGTTTCATGGTGCATCTATACACAGGGAGAAGATCACAGCATTATGGATAATATCTTCATCTTGTTGAAGCCCAAGGCTCTCACTTTGTAGTTACACGTGGTAAAGCTGAGCCAGGAGAAGAATTCACTCTGGAAATCTAAAGCAGAGCTGTAATCCTGCACCCAGACATCCGGCTTTTTTTAGGAGCCACACACAGCTCTAGAGTTTGGGGAAGCTAGGGTCAGTCCCCTGAGGAGAAGGCGTCGTGTTTGATGTAAAGATGGCAAGCGTTCACACCTGATTGTCTTTCAAGGCATAAATAGAAATGCCAAAGGAACAGCTCAACAAAATATGATTCAGATAGTAAAGAAGAAAACCCCATGTTAGCACTTCCAGGAAGACCCAGAAGCATCTGGTAATGCCATTTTTTGTTTTTGGAGTGCCTTAGGGTTGTATATTGGGCCCCCTTTCGTTCCTAATTTACATGTAACCTCTGGGGCAAATCATCTGCTGACACAAAGATGATCATTGGCATAACAATGATATGACTCAATTCAACCTAACCTTTCCAACTGAAGTCTTAAATTCCCAGTTCAATGCCAAGGAAAGCGCATGTGATCTCAGGTAAGTTTAGACTCCCAGTTGCTTTTTGGTGATAATAATAAAGTGGTGTAGTCTTATTTTAGGCATTTATCTTCAAATTACCAATTCAGTTGGTTTAATAATAATCAAGTGCAGTTTGTGATGCATTTCATGCACTTGCTAGCTAAAATAAATTATATATAAAATCAGGAATTTTACTTTCAGCATAATATGTTAATGCCATGTCAAGTATAAATTTAAATGGCAAATGAACAGTACATTTTTATATATTTTCACTGCTGTTACTAATTGTATTTCTTTACAATACATTTTAGTTCTTGTTTTGCCAACATCATTTTAGAGATTGATGTTGTTTATGTCGGGTCACACATATAAATAGGTCGTCTGGCTGAATACTGATAGAACCATATGGAAATGCTGCTGTGCAGGTCAAAAGTCACAGTAGCCAGAACTGGAAGGCTGAGAAATGTCAGATATTTAAACATGTTTGACAGTTGAAACCATCATTGACCTTCGAGGGGACTTTAACTTTAACTGGCTGCAGGGATTGAATAGTTCAAAATAATCCTCCCCTGCCAAACGTCACTCAAGCTCAGCCATAACACAAGTCATCATCCAGCTTAGCTTTCCTCCAATTGCAAAGACTGAGAGACTCGTGGAAGTTGGTATGTTAACCAGAAGCCATGAAATCTGTTAATTTTTTTTAGAGATCAAATACTGGTGGATTTGGGTAATTAAGCGTCCTTGGAGCGGGTTGATGTTCCTACACCTTCACTCGACGTGTGAGTAACTACACATTAGGGGATTGGGTGCTGGGTGATGTGGGGTAACAGGAAGGGCAGATCAGGCGAGATCCTAGAATTTCATGCACAGAGTCGATCTTGGACTTCTAATGACACTGACCTTCTATGAATACACTCAATTATGTGAAATGATCTCTTTAATAAAGTCCTCAATCAAAATCACAAGACTCCTACTGAGAAAGTCTCGGGTATTACATTAAATCACCATAAACTCTACATAACTTGAGATAATATTTGATAATTATGAAAAATATGTAAACAGTTCATTTAATTGACTGTGTTTTGGTTTATTTACACAACAGATTAAAAGAGGCACAACCCTTTTTTTCATTTAAGCTGATATAACACCATTTGTCAAAGGTAATAAACATGTCACGACATTGGGTTAAGCAGAGTGATTATCATAAAGGCAAAGTTGACAGATTTTGCTTTAATTCTAATCTGGCTTTTATAGAGTCTCTAGTCTGTTTTGGCTTTAAAGATCGGGCCATACTGGACACAAATACACAAAGGACAGATTAGAGCTAAGGTTGGTGATATTTTAGAGAAGGGTCAGGCGAAACATGGGTTGGGTTAGGGAGTATGGAAGGAAGGACGCAGAGCCCATTATCATGCTACACTACATCATATCCTTGGGAATTAAGTGTTTATTAAAGTAAATATAATATATATACATATGGGGAGAGAGAGAGAGAGAGAGAGAGAGAGAGAGAGAGATAGTGATTTGCTTTTATCTGAAATCAAAGAGATACTCACAAATCTATTAAACGCCACCTTTTGTTTTTTAATAATGCATCATACTGGGACCAAAGAGAGCTTTTCAAGCAAATGTAGACTTTTGTTTTGAACAAATATAATTAGATTATTTTTAAGATACTCAGAGCAATGTTGAAGCTAATTTGTATTTAGTAAAGTACAGTCCTTGATGAGCAATTCCCAGAGGCTGGGAGGCCCAGTTTGTATTTGGAACCAGCATAAAATCCTTGAATTAAAGAAAACTCATGGGCCTTGCAATTTCCAGAGATTGTCGACGGCTGGATATAGAGATGAGAATAGATGTCTCTGTGGCATTGACTACTATGTTCTAAGGGATGACAGTAATTTTGTATTCTTCCCAATCAGATACAGTTCTATAAAAAGGTAGTGCCGCATTCAACATCTTGCATTGTTTGAGAAGGCTTGAGTCCAATATTCACTGAAGTGCTTTTTAACTTTACAACCGTTATTTATGTTAAATAATGATATATTAAATTTGTGTATTAAATAGTGCACATATGACACAATCATGGAATGGATGGTTGAATTTAACTAGAACAACTCTGTCGTTGTTGTATGCCTCAGCCAATCAGTCAAGTTGCAGGAAATATGGTCACAATCTCCCCTCCTGTTCCAGAATTATGACATTGAGTAATGGCCAAAAATGTGTTGTTGCAGAACACGGTGCTGTCGCAGTTATGATGACCTTTAACCATTGACCCTTGACCATTTTACCCTATTTGACATTTGTATGAAATTGTGCTCTGAGCCTCTCTGCTGTTAGTTGTTTACTGAGTGTTGCAGGGCCAAGTCAACTACAAGTAATGACTTATAGACTTGTACCATAGCTTGGTAAAACACAGGGTCACAGCAACTGTCCTTAATATTGTCCTGACCAGGTCCAGTGATGGAGTTGCCACTTGCTGCCCCTACCTCCAGCGCTCTGCTTGCAAACGGTATATATTACAGTGGAAAACATCTTCATCGATTTGACAACACAACACATTACAGAAATGCGCTGAAGTTACATAAAACGACAACAGAAGTGTTTCCAGGGGAAACCTTAAAGTCATGGACACGTCCGGTTGTTGTTGCCGCAGTTTGGAGTTGTTAAAGTCGGTGTCCGTCTGATAGTGGAAAATGTGATCACATGATTCAGGTATTACTGCAGATGTCTAATGTTGACAGAGTGTTGACGTTTTTCTTACTATTAGCCTGCCAATTCAAGAATACCAAATACAACGAAATACACAAAATTAAACAATCGGGTGTGTCCATCGCTTTTAGGTGTCCCCTGGATAAACTTCCGTTGTCGTTTTCTGTTATTGCAGCGCGTTTTTGTAATTGCAGCGCGCTTCTGTAATATGTTGTGTTGTGCGTAATGTGTTGTGTTGTTTTGTGTTGTCAAATTGATGAAGATGTTTTCTTACTTTGCTTGTGTTTGTCTACCTGTATGTAAGTTGCGGTGCGTTGTGATCTCAGGGCCACCGTAATATATAGAAATTATTCTGGATATATGCTTTGCTGGGCAGCAACTATAGAAACAAAGTAATCAAGCAGCCAGCTTATTTTTCAGAGCTCTAACTCCAGCCAGTGGTTAACAATGAGTAAGTTTGCAGTCCACATTCAGCAATAAAAAAATTAACAGGTTTTCTGTCCAAGTATAACTCAAAATACTATTCAACTAATAAGAGGGTAAACATAAATTAAGATAAAAGTAAACCAGGAGTAGGCCGAAGACTTACGTTAGAAAGTGTCAAAATAGCAGATTTCAGGTCATCACCAAATCCAAAAGGTTGGACGGTTGGTGTGGGTGGGCTGTGAGCTGACTTTTTAGTTGTTAAGTTATAGAATCATTTTAAGGCACAGTTTCTGAATACAGTCTGTGTGTATATCTCTGTGGATTGGGTGCTAAGATTTGACATGACATTTGTTAAGGTTGCTGTGAAATGAATGACCATAATACATTGAAATTATATTAAAGTAAGATTTTTATTACAACCATTATCGTAATTTTTTAAAACCTTTTTAATCGAGAACAAATTACTTTGTGGGTCTCTCTTCCCTCATGCTGGTGAATCGCAAGGCATTCTGTGAAATTCCCATAGCAATCTCCGTTTGCAAACGTCAATTACAATTCTGGACCAGCTTCTGCTAAATGTGGATATACTATAATAGAAGAGTCATCAATTGTTTTTATATGGTTGTTTTAAAACTGTAAATAATAATTAATCTATTCTGAATGTGGTTTTTTAATTTGTGAGTTTAATCAGTAAACTTGACTTACTAACAATTGCTGTTTACATTTGAGGAGAAAACATTTTATTTAATATTTTATAAACCATAAGCCTGGTTAGATACTGTATATACTATTGAATACAATCTGCCTTTTATGAGACAAATGGAATCAGATGGTGGAAACCCCCAACAGAGAGGATCTTTCAAATATTCATAAAGGTTAAAACAACTGTTTATACTAAGCAGTTCAATGAAAGATGGCAAGGAGCTCCCCACTGCATTGCCATCTGATGCTGTACAAATGTATGCATATAGTACACAGAGACGCACACGCACATGCACACGCACTAACGCACACAAAATCTTGTAAGAGTAAACACCACACTGATACACACAATCTTGTACACATGCTTGTAGTTGTGTACGTCAACCCCTACACAAACTAACAAACACACACGTTTGTACATCTATCTTAGTGAGGACACTCATTGGCATAATGCATTCCCTAGCCCCTTACCCTAACCTTAACCATTAAAGAAAAAGTAGATGCCTAAACCTAATTCTAACCATAAAACCAAGTCCCTAGATCAGCCCATTTAAAGTGGGTCAGGAAGTGGGGACGGGCCCAAAATGTTGGGGGAAAACCGTCCTCATAAAGATATCTGTACAAGTACACATACTAACATGTCTACATCTATATTATAGTATACAACATGACTGAAAAAATACCAAAAATAAACAATAACTGACAAAGAAGGATTTGGCCACCATAGCTTATACTAAACTTTCCCCTTTACTAAGCTTGAAATAGTGGAAACCAGTTTCCCCCCAATGTGTCAGGGTCCACCCTTTGAGATAAGTAGAGGAGTTCAAATGTCCCATGAAAGATTTAAGTAGAAGAGCTACGCTTTTCACAGAAGGTAGTTGAGGTTGTTCAGTCATCCTATCAGGAAACCTCCAAGACTTCTCTCTGTGGAGGTATTCCAGGGATATCTATGTGGGAGAAGGCTCTAGGATAGACCTAGAACACACTGGAGGGATTACATTTCCCAGCTAGCCTGAGAAGGCCTCTGAATTCAATTCTCAAGAAGGAGTTGGGAAAAGCAGCTGGGGAAATTGATGCTGGGCTGAACTTCATTGCCTACTGCCATCAAATCAGATCGAAAAAGTGCAAGAAAACTGTCTAAAATAATCAATTAATTAAAGGGTGGATTATCAAATGATTGGATTGATTTGCAGTGATTGTGTCATGTTGTATGTGTGAACAACTGCAGCAATACGCAGGGAAAATAGCTTTTTTACCTATTATCAGCTAGAAATATGTCTTTACTTTAAATTTGATTACAATAACAAATTAAGTATCATACTTATGAATATTCTTACCTTTGGTGGGACAGTTGGTCCAGAAGTGTAGGAAGCCAGGCTTGGTGGTGCATCTGTGATGTAGGTCTTCTTGGGGCCAGGAGGCTGGTATGCTTGGGTGGGGGCAGGTTCAGGTCTCCTTGAGCTTAGCCCACCAGCTTGAGCTACTCCTGGATGGTGCTGTTCTTGATATGCACCTTGACTCATAGGGGAGAAGCCAGGCTGTGGTGGTCCGTAGGCAAAGTCAGGACCTCGGGGCTGGGCAGGCATATACTGGACCTGTGCAGGGCTGCGAATGGGCTGCTGGCCAAAATGGTGACCTCCAGGGGCTTGATGCTGTGGGCCGGGCTGGGCTGACCTCACCTGGACATTAAAAGTGGGCTGGCTTGGGGTTGAAGCTGTAGCGTAGGAGGCTGGGACAGGCTGAGGAGCCATGTGACTTTGAGGCTTGGTTGCCGGGCTGCCAGAGGAAGGGAGGGTAGCATAGACTCCCCCAGGAATCGGAGCTTTGGGTGTAGACTTCTTAGTTGCAGTAAGGGGTGGCTGAGTTGGAATGACCATACGCTTGTAACCAGTTACAGGAGCACTGGGAGAAGAGGTTGCTGAGGATACAGAGTTCTGAAAAACACCAGAAAATATGTGCTCCAGTTAATGCAAACTTCCAGATAACTTAAGTTCCCACTTAACATGGGGCTGGCATTAGACCCCTCAGAACAAAGCCATGCATTTTTCACATGAGACAAAGAATTTAACAAACAATAAATTGAACATTTTAACATAAGCAGGTCAACATGCTCATGATGACTGTCCTGACATACTGATGATAAGGGCTGTGTCAAGTGGGTTTAAATCTTCACCATCATTTTAGTTCAACACGTTAGAAAATATTTTGGTAATACACAAGCACATGTGGATGACGGCAATGTCATAAACCAAAATACCGGAAAACTCTAAGTTTGGGCCATAATACAGCAGTAGACAAAAAAGTCATAGGACATGATTATCTATCTTCCGGGGACCACGAATGTGTATAAAGTCCACATAATAGTGGAGTGGGTGACAATTTTAATGGGCTTATAACAACATGAAGTAAAAACTTTGATAAATGAAAACCTGCTAAATGGTGAAACTACAATAGATGAACAGTTATTTAATGATAAGGTAGTTTATGCTCAAATCATTATCCACTCGGCCTTCCCAGAGTCAATTACAAGGCTACCTCGACAGCAGAGGCTCTACACTGTCGCGATCACCCATAATTTATGGCTAATAAAGCCAGAGGGGAAAGGATAAATTGTTTGGCAGAGGAAGCCATGATAGCAGATTGGCAATGGCACATGACACTTGTGCTGACTCCAGCTGCTTGGATGTGAAAGATGTTAAATCACAAAGATTTGTGGCACTTGTGCTCCTGGGAAGAGACGGCTGTAAAGCAGCAACACAACCCGCTGCTGCGATTCTGACATCTGAAAGACTGAGGCATCTCATGTCCAATGGCTACACATGATGCACAGGCAAAACTGTAGCTAAACACAGCAGCTAATAATACACAGTGTAACAGCGTTTCACTCAGATGTCAGAGGCTTCTGCCCTGGGTGTCTTCTCATGTAAGTAATAATTGTTTTTCACTACCACTACATATCGGTGTCAGACGTTCAGCCAGTCTAAAAAGGGTCTATCATTAACCTTGGATGGCCTTATTAGGTTATTGCCTGAAGCCAAAATTCAGAGTCAATTACTAAATTTGCATTACTGGGGGAACAAAAATGAAAACTTGTAGTCTTTAGACCCTTTGCAACTCGGTTGGATGAGACGTCTTCTAAATTGGGGCAGAGCAACAATTCCAATCGATTTCTCTTAAAAGCTGATCAAAGCCTGCTGCAGAGAAATGTCACAGACAGCTGGGGTTTGCAGCTCAGCAACGCTCCCTTGAAACTCCTTGCCCCAACTGAATAGAAACCCTTCTGTTGCTGTACTATCAGTGATAGTGCACAGTAAAACGTCTGTGATCCTAATAGTGTACGGAGATAAAACAGAATTCCAAGTTTTGGCAAAAGAGGTGCATGCATCAACTTTGTCTAAATTGCATCGAATCTAAGTCAGAGGGAAGCCCCTAAGGAACCATTAAAAGCTCCAGAAAATATTCCCTGCTCTCACTCAGAATTCTGTCTCAGTGATTAGCGCTGATGTTTACTTAAAATTGTGTCTGTCTGCATATGTATGGCAAAATCTCCACTATGCCCTTTAGGAAGTGAAATTACTTAATTTGAATGTTTCATGGGTTTTAAATACTCCAGATTATTAATTTATCTTCAAGGTCTCAGAACCTACAGTAACATTTTAGTTAACCGAGCACTGGAAATGCAAATTGGTCCCCTCAAAATAATTACACTGTCATGGTAAATTTTCCACAAATTACATTAAGAGAATGGATTCATCTCTTTCCGGGGGTGATGAAACTAATCAAATGCACACAATCTCAACCAGAGATGTCTGTGTAGTGGCAAGAATTTTCATATTAACTAAACGATCATTAAAGCTGCTGTATGCCTTTGACCTGTCGATGATAAAGAGGGAGGTCAGAGATTAGATCCTGGCAGCAATATGTTTATTTGGCTATTCAATTTTAAGTTTTTTCTTCAGTGGTCCTTCATGTTTTCCACCAATGGCCTAATTGAATGGCAGCATTAATTTGGAATGAATTGGGCAGCTCGTCAGTATATTGCCTCAATTAGGATGGATATGAAGCTGTTCACTTATGTTAACCAGGTCGGTCATTTTCTCATCATAAGTCTTTTGTCCCGGTTGTTATGGCAGAGACGGGTAAAGCCAAACGTAGATTTGATGGGACTAAAAGGCGACCAATACGAATTGTCCCCTTAACTTGAATCTGGGGTTTCCCTGGGTTTGAACATTGTTGGAAACATTTAGAGTAATATAAGTACACAGATTCAACAAAACGTTTAACACAGTTCTGGTCACTAGTAATTGGAACAAATCCATTATATCATCTTATGGTACATGGTGTTACTGAGATTAGCTCATTAATAAAACTGTCAAGCATTTTCATATGTTGTCAGGTCATGTGACCCAAGTCTGCTAAAAGGTGGCTTTTGTTGTTCATTATACAAATTGATGTTTTGTCCTAGTGAGAAAAAGGCTCCCTCGTGCTGTTATGAAGATTTTGGAGGACAATAGGTGATTGTGATTTCATGATACGACAAGAACATGTCAGATACGGTATATGATGTTACAGTGCATTTCTTCTATTTCATGATCCAGAAAGATCGAAAAAAAAGAGAAGTAGTATGTATTCATGGAGCAGTAATTACATGTGTGCACTCTCTTTGCCATGTGTATTTGTTTTTATTTCATCACACCATGTGCTCTGATTTGCATCCAAAGAAAAATTCCCATGAAAGTGGAAAATAAGGATTTCTGTTCTTTTCTACACTAGAATTGCACTTAGTCAAGTGCAAACTTACAAAAAGGCCCAACAGTTTCAGAATGAAATCATATTGAAAAGGTCCTACCAGAAACTTTAGTTTTTTGTTAATAACATAACATCCAGAACACTGAAACCACAGCTCAGAACAAATACACTTTTCAAAATACTGAGGGGGCCAGGGGCAGCTTTCTCGGGAGGGACAGGTGGGGTCCTTCAGGAAAACTAAATCTAACGAGGCATATTGCTACTGTTATAAACTGTTACTGTACCTTTAATAAGTATAAGGATCCCAGTGATATCAACTGCAAGTTGATATATAGAGAATTAGAATTTGGTGACAGACTGGTGGTCAAAGGTTTTGATCTTTGACCACAAAATTCCAATCAGCTCATCCATGAGTCAAAGTGAGTTATGCCAGATGTAATGAAATTCCCAATGGAGAGTCTTGATATGTCATGTTTACAGGGACGTGAGGTCACTTTGACCTCGACCTTTGAGCCCCAAAATGTAATCAGTTAATTATTGAGTCCAAGTGAATAATTGTACTAATTTTGAAGAAATTCCCACAGGGAGACATAGCATTCTAGAGAATGGGACAGACGGACTGACAACTGAAAACATAATGCCACCGGCCATTGGCTGA
The DNA here is from genome assembly GCF_947347685.1 of Pleuronectes platessa. Classification (NCBI taxonomy): domain Eukaryota; kingdom Metazoa; phylum Chordata; class Actinopteri; order Pleuronectiformes; family Pleuronectidae; genus Pleuronectes; species Pleuronectes platessa. The sequence goes on along the minus strand of NC_070634.1, from coordinate 6,332,677 downwards.
CCAAAAAACATTCAAAAAATATAAATGGTTTTGGGTTTATTGCAGCATAGTTGTGTTCTTGATAGAACAATTAATTATACCTCCAAAAAGATAATGCTACTCAGTTAAGAGTCATAATGCAAAGAAAGGCGGTATGTGCAGCTGTCCTAATGAGGCACAGTTTAAAGCGTCCGACCTAATGTGCAGCATCAGTGTCAGTGCACATTGTGTTGTTGTCTCCAACACCCCCTCCACACAAACAACTACACATAAAGTTTTCCCCAACCCCTTTGGAGAAGTTAACCCTCACTCTATGCTGTAATTCAGACTGACTTTGCAAACAACTTAAGTGTGAAATTTCACAGAGACTCTCAAGAAAGCCTTTTGACACATTAAAAGAGATTAGGAGAGACTATACGAGCCTTGGGGGGGGGCTGAGTAAAACTGTTAACTTTGCATTTCAAACCACGAGGGTGGGGGATTCTTTTTAAGCAAGCTTGAGGAAAACCCCTGAAGAGGGAGAAGTTCTGCATCTTTTCAGACTCATCTTAGACCTCGGATATTTTTCTCTCAACTTTTCCCCTGCTCCTTATTCATACAAAGCTGAACTGTCGGCTCTTCCAGCCCCGGTCAACACTCTCTAATCTTCCCTTCACTTTCAGTCATCTCGTCTGTGCACGATCAGGCACAACAGTCACATTTAACAATCTGACAGTTCAGTCATGCAATTGAGGATATCAATTTTCTTCCTAAAATAGTTCCAGATAAGCCACATTAAAAATGATTAAACAATGTCTCTGTGGACCGTGGCAAGACCTCTAGCTGTTATGAACTATCTTTCCATTTGCACTTAAACTGCGTTATACACATATTGAGAACGTTCTGCTGACATATTATATCTGATTCTTTTTTACTCCTTCAAATGATTGTAGCGTGGAAATCCTCACCCTTTCAAGTGGATATTTCATTAATGTTTTCAGCCTGCATACATAAAGTATAATCAATGTTTAATGGGTGCACTGTATAACAACTGACCTGGAATCCTACAACTGTGACTGGTCACTTTATGGGCTTTTATTTTTCAGTCAAGTAGTCGTTGCATTTTTTATAATAATGAAGTTACAGTACCAATAATGTCGGTTTATTCTTCATGGTGAATGGGCAAGGTGCATTTACTGGAACAGGTTCAAGTGCATTTCTATCCACCTATTATTAATGTATACTTCCAGTTTGCATGTTAAAAAAGTGCAATATTTGGACATTAAAAGGGAAAACAATTTCTATTATTGTCTAAAATGGACAAATTGGTATAGTAAAAGACAAAATGTGACAATTTCCTTTATAAATCAGACTTAAGGAATAAATATTGGCATACATGAAGGATGAGGTTAATTTGCTGATCAAACTTCCACTGAAGAATGAATACAGTGGAGACACAAAAAGAGAATGTAGCATTCCTCAAATAGAAATTAATACTAACAAATTAATTTAAATAATTTTTTCCAATCACATTCCTATGGAACTTTTAATTGTATTGTTTGGGTTGGTGTGGCACTTCTTCTCAGTTAGTCACTAATATTTGCATAACATAGAGAGACATGAGAGTTCGACAAACGCACTATCATCAGAAAGTAGTGGCATTGTTGTAGATAAGATAAAACTAATTGTTTAAGTTTCCAATTCTACAAAATCTGTTTTTAAATCTTCATGTAGTTTTTTTTTTCAAAACACTAAAGATAACAATATCATCATCACCATTGGTTGTGGCTTTTAATGTATAAATCATTCATCTTTATTTTTATAATTATAATTTCTTAATTAAATTATAATTTCTTAACTTAAAAATTCATAGATACTTGTGTTGAGTATCAAAAGGTCATGAACTGCTTAAGCAATCATATTCTTTGCATTCAAATATTGTATAGGTCTTAAATAAAGATAACATTAGATCTACATGTATGGTTTATTTTCATTTTACACTTTCATAATGGCTAAGTAATTATTCTAGTCTGTTATTCAATAATTATAGTTGCATTTAAAATGCAACCAGAGAAACTGTGAACAAGGTAGGTAGCAATCACATGTACAGTACACAAGCACCAAATAACCTAAGATGGTGTACTTGAACATTAAGTCCATGCTTCAAAATTCACTGTTACGTAATATTTCTGGTATGATGTAACAACATTGTACAAAGTAGGGCGTATTACTCACTGATGCAACAAAAAATAATTTTCTGGGCAACTGTAGGAAAAAAAAAAGTCCCTGAGAGTCACTGATCGTGGCATTTCTGCAGGCTGCCTTTACAAAAGAGGCAAATGTGTGTTTTGTAGTTCTCACACAGCAGAGACTAATTGTTTCATTCACCTCTTGCAGAAGTACAGGCGAGTCTCTCACCACACATCTCTGACTCATCCCCGTAATGAGCTATTCATGCACTTGTGACCCCTCCTGCTTCAGAAGGTGAAATGCTGCACAGTTCAAAATGCCCATGGCTTATAATGTGTTAATGTTGTCAATCCTGGAGACAGCAAACATAACCGTTCTCTGTGCGTATGTGTGTGAGCTTGCACATGTTATTGGGAAGAAGGATAATAGTCAGTGAAAGCAGTTGTTGGTGAGCCTTTTAGCATTGTTACTAGGACTTCATCATGTAAAGAGGCAGGTTTCACTGACTGTCACAGCTTCCTGGCTCAAACTAAATTCGACATTGGTTCACCCTGTTAATAAAAGACAAGAGGATGATACTATGCAGTTTATTTGACTAACAAACATTGACGCAACACACTGAGCGCCTGAAGGCATGCTCTTCTCTCCACAGTTGGCTGCCCCTGTCAAAACTCAGAACCTGCTGCCAGATTGACCATAAGGTCAATGGGTGCCACCGGCACTGTGGCAACATCTCTGCTTCACGCAGCAACAAAGCAATCAAAGTGAAGAGCAGTGTATAAACAAACAGCGAAGAAAGAGTTGAACGCCACCCAGTCCTATAATTACAGCACAGGAGTGTCATTTTGATGCACTCCGCTCAGCTGTTGGAGACATACCACTGCTCAGTTGACTGTTGTCTACCCGTCATATTGAACATGTGACGTTTTATCTCACAACCTGCTTTTTATAGTAATAAAATGCATGGCTGCAGCTGAGCCTGCATGATCTCTAAGATTGACATTTGAGTTATTGAGAACTTTATGACAACTGAAATCTAACATGTCATTGCACGTATTCTTGGTTGATGCTAATTCATTCCACCTTAAGAGAAGCTTAAACCAGAGTGTCTCATTGCTGTAGCAGCTAAAACATGTGAGGAGCATTCGTGTCATTATAGTAGGGCAGTGACACAGGTAAACACGGGGGGCAGTAAAAAAGAGACACTGAAAACAAGGGCACACAATGTCACAGTGCACACTGCAAAAGCTACAACTGGCCTCATGAGACAAATAGGCAATCAATACATTTAAAGACTATTTGAATTGGTTTCTTTTTACGTGTATCAAATATCACAAAACAAATACAGTGAGATTATATCTCCTCCCAAAAAATTTAACAGAATCTCCTGACACCTGAGATGTCAAATATAATATGAGACAACTTACCAAAGTCATTCACTATTTACTGTTCAACAATACATCATTAAATATTGAGTTGTGGTGACCAATATTTTGACATTGACATTTGTAACAATGCAAATGACTAAAAGTCAGCCTGGGATCACAGCCTTGCTCAGCAGCACATCATGCACTTCACATTCCTGGATGGCGACTGTATGTTTTTGAAAAGGAATTCATTCAAGTCAGTCATTTCTAAAAAACTGTTTCAATGACCTTTAATGAACCATTCACCATTTCCCAGAGGCCAAACTCCTTCGCAAGTTAAACATCAATAGCTTGACCAATAAGAGGCCAGATGAGTGCCAGACCTGTTTTAAGTTAGTTTAGTTGCTACTTGAATGGTAGCAAAGTAGAAAAGTTTAACAACAAAGATTAGTCTAAAAATCTAAAATTTTAAGAAATAATTTAAAATGGGTTTGAACGCTTAAAAACATAAAGAATGGGAACAGGAGGAAGCAGCTAGCCTAGCTTTGTCCAAACGTGACACAATTCTTTCAACAATTGTGGACACAAAGCTTGTTTTTCACAAAATATCAAACTATTCCTGAGCCGATTCAATGACTTTTCCCTTTCTGTAACGATTCTTTCTACCAGGCACTATAATCTTTTCATTTCTTCCATCTATATAAACAATCAGCTTTATTACTGTGATGCATTCACTTCCATATGAACTGGCATCATTGTGTCTCACAACTTAAACCTTACATTTAAACAAAATATGTCGCATGATTATACCTGATCTGAGCATTATCATATGTTAATAGAAAACCATTAACATATTTTGTTCTGTGCACCTCTGATGCAGAAACGGTTGCTCCTGGAGGGTTGGTAGAAAGAACTGAAATGGAGAGGTTGTCCCTGGAGATGCCTCCAGAGTTTATGCCTCATGAAGAAAACAGAGGAAAGGTCACCAACCCTATCATACCCTCAGGGAGCTGAAACACCGCCAGGGTGGTGGCGAGTCTGCATTGTCTGTGATCGTTCAGCAGACGCCATGATCAGTGGGAGACATGGGAGCGAGCAGCGAGGGCCTATCATTCTGCCATGTTTTGACAGCAAGCGCCATCCACAATGCTCTGCCTGTTGAGAGATGGAAGTGTCATGGCATGGCTTGACTGGCACAGTGTGAAGTCAGGCCTCCTTAGGGCACTCGCGTGGAAGGATCCATCTCAGCAGCATTTCAAGCACTCGGCTTTAGCTAAACTGTCAGCAGACTTCAATAATTCCCGTCTGTTTTGTGTGGACATGACAACTTATTACACAGACATCAGGCTATTTGACACAGAGTAAAAACACAAACAGACCGATGTGGGCTATGCTGCAGCTCGTCTGCTGACATGGTACTGAAGTGACAGTAATGTTCTCCATGGTATTACATTCAGTTTGAACCAAACAGAGCATAGTCTGTCTGCTGCCATAAATGTAAATTCTTATTCTATGACTTGTAAGGAGAAAAAGCAGAAGGGTTGTCTATTAAAACTATTTCTAAAGCAGTACATCTACCAACATGCCTGCAGCCTCCTTCATCAGATGGGATATGAACCTAGGGATCTTTAGCACTGACAAAATAAAATTACTGTGTGTGTGATAATAACTATTAACAGCATTGACTTTGCCAATCTTTTCAGAATATTTAAAGTATGTAACATGGTGAATGCCAACAAATTGTTCATGTAGTAGAGGCAAAGCCAAGAGGTTCTAATTTACATCTCCCTAAGGGCCCAGAATCGTTTACCAAATCTTACTATGACTATCAAACAATGGACAACCTTATCGTACTAGTCATGCATAAACTACCGTTTTAAGCTAGAATTAAGGCCCTGTGGTTTCCCTCCCGGAACCAGTGAAGTTATAGACTTCACATTTTCATAAAATACTCACTTTACACTTTGATCTTTGCCTACAAGTGACAAATGGACAAGATTTGAAGAAATGTCCTCAAGGCAGACTTGAGATATCATGTTCAAGAGGCTGAAAACATGTTTTGTGAGTCCACCATGACCTTGAACTTTGACTCAGCTAATCCATTAGTGGACATAAGTGTCAAGTTTGTAAGGATCTTTGAGGCATTGTTTCTTTCACAAGATAAAAAAAGGGTTTCGGGGAGTCAGAGTGATCTCGACATTTGACCAAATTCTGTGTCACCGATAAGTCCACCTGAACAGTTGTACCAAGTTTGAATAAATTGCCCCCCAGGCATTCTTGTGATAGATCTGAAGCGACCTTATTAAAGAAGAACAGTGCAGCAGTATAACACATGGATGAGTGAAGCCATCAATTCTCACACTATCAATGGGAAATCCCATATAGGTATGACACATGAATGAAAAGGATCGCCCATGTCATAGTGCCACAATGCCAACGACCATGCTTGACCCAACTTTCTAGAAAGCATCAACAACTCCACACTTCAGTTTCTAACATGGACGCCAACAAACAGACCACTTCAGGGCACTTCCCGCTAATTGACGTGGAACCATGACTGGAAAAGGGGCACATATTTCTTGTCCCAGAGGTTCTGGCACTGGGGAGAGGGAGCAGCTCTCCTTCCATGAATCCATCTAGACATACACTACAAAAGTTAAGAAGCAAGCAAGCAAGCAAGCAATCACACACACACACACACACACACACACACACACACACACACACACACACACACACACACACACACACACACACACACACACACACACACACACACACACACACACACACACACACACACACACACACACACAATACTGGTAAGTGTATGTCATTTGGAAGCTGAGGCTTTCAATATTTTATTTATTATGCTGCATGTTATCGTTTTCTGTGAATGAATCAGACGGAGGAAGCTTTTTAAATTCAACTTGAATCTTATCACAACAGATTGAATCATATCAGAAGGAGGTACAGCTTTTTGGAGGAATGCATTAGAGTTTCATTAGGACAAAAATGCCCCTACTTTATGAAGAAATATTAGACCTACTTGGGTTATTTATTGGATATACAGAGGACAACTAGTTAAGTACATATGCATGGTAAACATTTCTCCTCAATAAATTAAAGCTAATATCAGGTTGGGTTTTGATGTTTTCTGTCAAGACAGTTTTGTAAATCAGATAAAGTATGATAAACTTGTGTACATGTGGAAACCGAGTATGACTGAGTTACTGTTTAAGTCTTTGTCTATTCTTCAAGTTTCATTGTTATATTTCATGTGCATTTTTGCAGGGTAAACATTTTTATCATTGGGGAAAAAAAAGTCTATTAAGGAGGTTATCCAGGGAAAAAGCACTAAATCAATCTGATGTGAAAGAGCTTCTGTGAATAAAAAAAAATAAAAAAAATAACATAACACAGATTCATGTGCTGAGGTCTTATTATGTTTCCATCCAGTGGCAGACATCTGCTCAGATTGCCCCAACTTTGTTTTCATGCTCCTATTAATGACCTAAAGCCACAAACCAAATGTGTAAAGATAAAATCGTCCTGATATTCACTTTGACAGCGAACACAGTGGAGCACAGACTGGATGGTGTGGAATCTCAGTAGGTGGGAAGCTGATTCATTTGATTACTAGAAACACAGGAGAGGTCAGTGTGAACTAGAGGTCACGCAGTCAAAGCCTCTGCAGCCTCCACCAAAGCAGCTCTGGCGCTTGATGTGCACACTATTTTGACACTCATCTTGGCCTCCTTGTTAACTCCCCCACAACAGATCTGATGTGTTTGGACAGGCCTACGCTGCACATTAGCGGGGCTGGTTGGGCTCAGATTGCAGTGCAGCACACTTGAAGGGTTTAGCATCAACACGCTCTGTTGTGTTTCCTCGAATATACAAGATACACTTTAGATCGAAGACAACAAGAGTTATTACGTCTTATGACAGGATCCTAAACCATTTCAAATGCAGGGCTGAAACTATGCGGAGGTCTTAGTAACCCAGGCGGTTCGCCAGGTGCAGCTGCTGTAGAACTGTAACGGTGTTTGGTTGTGATTAGTTTGAGAGAACAATCAGTGATATAAGCTGTATCTTACACCCTTAGTCTACCCTCTAACCTTAACCACAAACTCATCCCAAACAGGTGTTAAGGCTGAAAACAGCATTAAAACAACGAAGCTCGTTTCAGGAGCTGATTCCACATCAAATATGATCCACAAAGTCATGTTTGAGAAATTAAGCAGCAATGATCTCATCTTATCTCTCAACAAATCAAAATGTGAACGGCAGAGGTATTCATGTTACAAGGTAATATGCACGTAATGAATTAATTCAATTAATTAATTGTTTAAATGTTGTCACTTTTCAAATTAAAAGACACAAAACAGATGTAAAGTACAGGAATGCACTTCCACACATGCACTTTTTCCAGCACTGAACCCCAAACAGCGATAGCCCTGTCCTTTCCACACATTAAAGCTCAGTAACGCATAAGTTCTCTCAAGCTATCAGCTGTGCCAGCGGTGCTCTGCATACACATGCTTGAGCCCTTCTGCAGCGGCTGCAGGTTGAGGTGCAGCCTGGCCCTTTGCTGCATGTCTCTCCTCCACTACCTGCTTAGAGTCCTATTAGCAAAGGAGAAAAGCCCAAACATGTCACACATAAAACAAAAATTGTCACATTTCAGCTACAACTACTTATCTTGTATTTCTCACTTATTTGTCTGATGAGTTTGTATTTTATTCAAACAGCACTTGTATATGTTGCATGTACAACACATTATGTGCCGAGAGAAACTTAGAATGTTAAATTAAAATAACACATCTGGAAAATATCTTTCACATCCCACTAAATTAATTACCCACTACACAATTACCAAATCTGTGTTGTGAAAATAATGAAAATGAATGACAAAATAACATGCATGACATTTTGTGTAATAATATAAGAAATAATAACCTCTAAAAGAATAATGCCTCAAACATCGTTATTGGGTGTGGCTTAATTTCTGCTGCTGCAGGATTAAGCCAACAAACTGTAACACAAACTTAGTTAACTGTGTCAAACAACAAGTGACATCTAAGATGGAAGTGGAGAGAAAACAAATGGGAATTATATAATGATCACATTTCATTACCCACTGTTATGCCACAGAGAATACCAACTAAAGCAAACAAAATTGTCTTGATGTCTGTGAAGCATCAGTGCCGGCTGAACGTTTGCAGGAATGCTACTTGGATTTTTATGAATGAGCAGCGACATCCTTTTCCATTTCATCTGGGAATGGAGAGCACATAAGGTCCCCTCGCTGATTCCAAATTTAACGTCAAGGGGAAGATTCTTCTCCCAGACGCTTGAAAGGGAGAGAGCGGGGTGGCCTATTGATTTTGGAGAGCTGGCTCTGTAATTGCTTGTGCGCAGAGAGCTGTAAATCAAGAGTGCTCGTTACTCTTTGCTTATACAAGCGGAAGATTACTGTGCGGCAGTCGGCCAATGCTGGAGCTTGAAACCTGGACCATTACACACACACACACACACACACACACACACACACACACACACACACACACACACACACACACACACACACACACACACACACACACACACACACACACACACACACACACACACACACACACACACACACACACACACACACACACACAACGCTGTAGAATAATGCATTGAAAGAAAGCAACCACGGACTGACAGGAGCAGCTGCGTAGAGGAAAAGGTCAACCTGAGTTAATCAGCTAGAATCAGCATCAGCTGAGGAGAGTGTGTGTGTGTACGTGTGTAAATGCATGTGCACATGATGCTAAAATACAAACAATTAAACTGAAATATTTTCAACGTGCAAAGAGTCTCAGTGAGAAGACAGAATCCACAGAGGGGCACGGAGGTAGCTGTAAAACCAGGGTTAGGTCAACAAAATGTCTGATACATAGCGTTTCATGATTTATACATGTCACATGGCGTATGTGTACTCTGCTGAGACACAGGTGGCGTGGCTCTTCACCCATAACTCCAAAAGCTTGCAGCAGGTTACGATAAAAATAGACGTGAAGCGACTTTGACCCTGACAGGTAAAACCACCGTGGAATCCATACATTACTTAGTGTGACTGTTTTCGCCTGCTCATACGCAAAAAGCTGGCCTCTCACCAAGCTGTACAGGTGCACATCAATTTTTCAAGTCCTGTTGACAAAAGCTTTCAGGCTCCAACAAACGTATGCACTCATACTATATTTTATTTAGAAAAAATGCCATACATTTCACCAGCTGCTGGCCCCACATCCTAAAACAACTGTGCACGTGTGGCCTAAACTTATTATTAGTTTAAAAACAACTCAGAACGGGAAAAAGAAAGCAGACACTGTACATTATTTCAGTTAATTTCCTCTGAATGCAAACAGCTCTCCACATTGAAACACGCTCACAATTATGAGCTCCTGACCCAGAGCCAGAGCTGGCACAGTAACCTGTGGCCCTGAGCATTACCTTACACAGCTCTATCGTGGGCTCTGCTCACACCTGGTATTAACATCAGTCCTGAATGTGACTCCTGTGGCCAACTGTGATCAGATGTCAATTCCCACCTCTATATGCAAACAAACACGTACGTCATTTCTGTTCGCTGAGCAAATGGTAACGCTTTTACGAAGTTTTGTGGTGGCGGCTACAAACCAATCAATGTGTGCGTAAAAACTGTTGTGGGTCAGAGGATGTTGGCTGAGTACGTGGCCCAGGATAGATTTGTGTTCACACAGCAAAAAAGAATGAGGCCACATGCGTCCCACATCACCTCTGAAAGTGGCGTGTGTTCAAAACTGTACTTAGAGCTGACCACTTGTGTTCCGACCACTCAGGACGGGTTGAACCAGGTGTCTGTACGGTAAACCTGTACAGATACCTGTAGGCCTATGATCAACACAGACTGAAGGTCAGATCTACACGACAGGCTATATATATATATAATGATTGAAGTACTTCAACATATTTTAAGACCACATAATGTCATGTTATTATAGTCACATCAGCACCCAGGAACACGATCATCAAGTCGTACTTTACTTATTGCCCTTAATGTGTATCATTTCAGAACCTCAGTGCATGTGTTTCACTTTGTTTGTCGTTCCCCCATCTTCCTCCCTCTGACCAGAAAACCAGGACTAAGAGCCATCACACTTTCTGTTTGTCTTCCTCACACTTTACACTTCACCCAAAGTACCATGTTTCTCACTCGACTTGTGAACCCAGTTGTATTTCACTACCAATTGAGATTTTTTTTATTTTCAACAATCGTAAAACTTTGGATGTGAATTCTTCTCATGTCAAAACGTTGAGCACTTTCCCTGACATGCTATGAACACTTTTTAAACCCCACTTTAGAATAACTATCTTAGAACAAAGTATTAGGGACACTGACAGAAAAATAAGAGGATTTGATGATAAAGTTGTAGCACATGTATTACAAGAAGTAAAAGTCAAAATTTTATGAGAATAAATTAATAAATGTATTTAACTAATCTGATGCAAACAAACTCAATAGTTAATTTAATGTAAAAACAGTATGTACATCTTGTATAAGGGCACAGTCCTTCACCTGTTGCTAACTTAATACATCTGTCAATAATTTATTATTTTTAACCCTGCTTTCAGTTTTATTTATGTAACATGGTAACAACACACTACCCAAGGTTTTTGAGAAATATGAAAACACAGTGCAAGACTTTTTCAGGTATAATATTACTTGATTATCTCAGATACCATCTTCATAGTGCTCGCAGTTGCTCTAAGCCTTTCTACTCCAAACACAATTGGTTTGAGTTTTTTCATCTGTCTGTCCTACATTCATTGTGTGTCAAACAATTTAGCAACTGCCCAAGGCTTTGACTTTTTGAAGTTGCTCCTAATATCATTTAATATCAACTAATGATATAGGTCAAGGCTCATTTTGTGATAACGTTTTTTTTTAAAGATGCAACATATGGGTCCTGCAGGAACCCCATTTATCTTAGCATATATTTTCAAACATTTACAATGACTATTCCTAAAGGTTTTTCACTTGCTGTTCAGAGTCCTAAATTGTTAATTGTTAATTGTGTCTATCATCATACTAGGTTGAGGAAGGCCATAGCACAAAGTAGAACAGAAGATAGGAACACTTTCATAAGTAAAATGACGTGACTTTAAAATCCTACTTAACTGAAAGACATTAAAACTGTTCAGGTGCCACAAAGACATGTCCCTTGTGCCCTTGACACAATTTTAACGTAAAGTCAGCAATAATCCGATTTTGGGGTATATTTCACTGCAATTTATTAGGTTGATGAATATTTAGCGTTTCTGATTTCGAGTTCATTGAATTTAGATAAAATGTGTGGAAGCAATGTTAAATGTAAAGTTTGTACAACTTACATGTCTTGTGTCTGCATAACTTTAAATATACTGGAAAGGTTTGTTTCCATCTCAATACATTGTTGATAAGAGTGAGCCAACAGGGATTTAACTGAATAAAAAAATATATAACTTTACCTTTAAAAATACAATATAATAATAGTTTGTACATAAAATGACAAAGTTAAAAGTCATCATTGTTATTATATTCAATAAAACAAACAAAAGAACTCCCCAACCTGGTAATTTTATGTTATGTGTTATGACATGAAGAGGTTTAATTGAATCCAATAACACAGTATCTTGTTGTGTTATCAAAAAACTAGTTGTTAATCTGACAAAAGTCCAATACAGACAAGAGTCATGCGACAAATCTATTTTATGTCGGTTGGAACATAGTTATATTGTTGTAACTAATATATTCATTCAGAAAGAGCATCTTACTGTTGTTAGAGGTTCAGAGAGTGCTTGTTTTCAAAATATTGATTAAAATATAGGTCGTTTAGTCCTGTGGGTCCCAGGTTACATCCAAATGTTCACAAGGTGCAAAGTTATATATATATATACATATTCTTTTTTAGGAGGATATGGATAATTCAACCTCTTAGGGAATTATTTAAATGAAATATCAGAGTTCAGAGATAAAAACACTTCTTGGTGAAATCTGAAACATGAGAGTCGACCCTGACTTTTGTCAGAGGTCAGAAGACAAAAATGTTTGAGAACAACATTGACAGTGATGACCTGTCATCAGACCCCCCCGCTTCATCAACACCTATCTCCGTCAAACTACACACCAAACTTGTGACGCAGTCTTTCCCTTTGAGTTAAGATTATGATGTTTCGAGCCCAAGATTAAGTAAACCTGATGACATCACTATAACATCATCACGGCGGCTCAGCGTCAGTGTACATATGTGTGTAGGGTATGAGGTTGTGTCATTGGTGGTCCTACTTGTGCGATCCGCGGCTTGTAGGGCGAGCTGCTCTCCAGGTCTGCCAGGATACTGGTCAGAGAGTCGATCTCGGCATCCAGACTGGAGCGCCTCTCCTGGAGCGTCTTCTCCGGTCCCTTCACCTGTGAACAATCAGCACAAAAACACAGTGAACTTACCCACTGACTGAACTCGAACCAAACCTGTCAGTGACCATGCTTGGTTACTAGACCAGCTGCTCTTGAAAGTTAAGGGCAGACATTCATCAGTGACAAGTGATTCGCGCTGTCTGCTGCTTTTTCCCCCCTGCACGTCTTACACCATAGATTACTGCTTGGAAGTTCATGTTTCACCTTGACCTCAGACAATCCTTTTGAAAGCCAGACATCAATAGCAGAGACTTTTCTCTCTGAGATATGCGCTGAGAAATTACAAGTGATGTATTGTCTGTGAGGCAACTTTCATAACACAGTGCACTATTCACCTCCTGCTTTTCACTGCACTTGGATTTACAGTAACTCCTTCCTCATGCTTTATTCATCACAATCTCAAACAGCAACTTTCAAACAAAAAGGTTGAGTCTTTCAAATTAAAGTCAGATTTTGTCTATTCCTCATTTAAAAAAATATGTGATCAAAAGAGGTGCCCTTGTTTTTATCTAACTAATTTATTTCCATAGAAACTCAAAAGCACCAGTTACAGGATCACTCCAGCTCTCTGAGACCTCACTGATTTATTTATCTGCATTTCCTCACCACAGAGAAAGCACAACTCACTACAAAATCTTCGAGCAAAAAATAAACAAGGCTGTTGCACAAAAATTGTGGAAAGGAGTTTAAATGATCTGACCGTTAGAGGCGCTGGGTTTTCTACAGAATTCCCGGGAATTTCTCTGTGGAATGACAGATATATTTTTAGTCTTCTGAACTATGCTGCAACGGCAAGAAGACTTTTTGCAATTGCCTGCGGGGGCTTTTTGAGTTGGCTGGATCAGTGACTGCTTCTTATTCTAATGTTATGTGTTTGGATTACCTGTCACAACCTATTACAGGCAAGAGTCTGCCTCCATTCGAAGCCAAGCTGCTGCTTAAAAAACATCTAAGGCAATCATGAGCGGGGGTAAACAAAGCAAAACACTAATGGCTTGTCTCAAATCAACAAAAAGAAAAGCAGGCAAACTTGTTTAACAGTGATAACGAGGAGGATGAAAGGGAACAGTGCAGTCTTTGTGATGTACTGGAATTCACCGTGCAGGCCTTCGTAATGTGGACAACAGCCTTGATGAGCGCTAACTGCTTTTGTCTTTCTTTCTCTTGCTCAAGCTTTCAGCATGAAGGTGTCATAATCCAGACATCTCTGTCAGGGAGGGCAATAAAGACAAGAGAGTATTTCTGCCTCCATTTAGTCGCTGATTTACTCTGTCACTGTGTATAATTTCACTACTTAGGCACATTCAAAAAGACTTACAGACATTTTAATTGATTTCTACTTCTTTTTCTGAATGGCGAAGTGCAACCAGGAGGAATTCAAGCAGACAAAAGCGGTTGCATTGTACTAGTTATTGTGGAGCCCGACGAGGATGGAGGTCTGGGGCCTATGCCGATGAATGTAAAAATGCCTGATACCATATCAGCCGATATGTATATATTAGAGATGCACAGATCGGCTCTGGAGATATCCAGATCTGTACGTAAATGCTTGACTCATCTGCCCATCACCCAACCAAACGAATTAATTTCTCCAATTTAGAGAAACTTTCCAGTCCACCTCTACTGGTGATGACATGGTAACATATTACACTTAAGAAGGCTGGTTTTGATTAAATTTCCAGTCATTTAACTCGAGGCCACGACTGACAAAGTCATGAGAACATGATCACTCGTGGCCATGAGATATGAATCTGTTAACTAACTAACAAGACCTGATGAAGAGAACTGAAGAAGCCTCTTGGATGAGAGATGAAACGTTTCACTTAATCACATGATGTAGGCTCAATTATCAACACACACTGTCTGCACTGACTCTGAGGACACACTGTTTTGGAAACATTTGCACTAAAAACACATGGACCTATTTTGGTGGGCCATGGCGCAGGGGGCGAGGCTGTGAGCATTTAGTATTTGGGTGACAGGGATGCGCCTGACACTCCTGGAAACAGAGAGAGATAGAGAGGGACTGGGTGTGTTAGCGGCGGAAACCAGACATTGTTTTAAACTTCCCAGTTCCTTCCCTTTAAAGAGTGTGCACCGCGCAACAGTGTGGTGTCATTTTGTTGAGGGCTGACTGGTCTCAGAGAGAAGGGGGCTAGCACAATGTAAAACTGTAAATGATCTGTCTCCCATTACAAAAAAAAATGTACCCTACTTAAAGGGACGGTACAAACAAGGTATCAACAATGCCTGTGTAGGGAGGAGGTCAAGGTGAATGGAACATCATTTCCTTTTACCGTGATCATAATCATTCTGTAAGTTTAACTAAATGTTAACTACAGTGAAATCGAAGGTCTCTTTTGTTTAGATTATTGTACCCTTAACCTAAACAAGTTGATAATAAGCCTCAACCCAACCAAAACTTTACCATTGTAGTTTTTCATCATAAATAAACGACTATTTGTTTGTCCTCAGTGATTATTTTCTGCCATGTCTTCAGCTGTTGGTATCTGCAGTAATTCAGGAAACACTCCTCTGGGACCAGAGGGTAGAGACCAACGACCAAAATAATCCTTTAATTTGCAGGAGGTTGGGAAATTATACTTAAAGAACGAGATAAATTTCCTCAACCCATGAATAAACATGTAAAGCACTTTTAACAGGAAATTTCAAACCAGAAAATTCATAGATACATATTTTACTGGCGAGTAATGATATATTTGAGTTAATCAAGGGAACTGGTTGTTAGCGTTAACCAAGAATGTAATATCTTCCAATTGACACTGAAGGCTGTTAGATGGATTTTACCTGCGTTACCTTGTTCCATTACTATTATCTTATACTCAGACAAGGACTCTTTTCACTTGCCTTAGTAATTTGATTAAATAATTATCTGTGATTTCATAAAATGATCAATGAAAGAAATAATATCTGAGGAAGTTTGAGGATCTAATGACTTGCAGAAAAACTCGTGACAAAATTAGATTTGTGAGAAGTACATTTTGTTTTGAAGATATATTTTATTTTTAGGTACTCATGTGTCCTGGGGCACAAGTGACATAAAGAAGCACAAAGTCTACTTAATTGTCTTTGCTAGATCCAGCACTGAATATATTCTCTCTCTTCGCTTTAGATTATGAGCTGAAATCATCAAGACAGAGCCCCCTGCTCCACCTGAGTGTTAAAGACAGCAGTCCTGTCCATAGGCTGAGACAAACATCCCCCTGGTTAAACAACATCATGACACTAACAACTGTAACTGTTATTAAACTGCACCTTTTAGAACAACTATATAACTATTAGAGGCCCATAGTTTACATAAACTTCATAAGCCCACATGAATGGTCACGTACATTCAAATCCCAAAGGATTTCTATACTGTCTATGTATACAGTTTGTATGGGAGGAGCAGTGCATTGACAATTTATTATAATTATGTAACTGTCCGTCTCCAAACTTACAAAAGAAGCATTCATTTAGGATATAAACTGGTTGGATCAAATGAGGGGCTTGGGAAAGGAGTTTTTTTTTTGTCTTCCTGCTTACACTGAACAAAGGAATGTGAAGCACTTGGAGGATTTCACAGCAGAGGTCAAGTACTGAGAGTGTCAGTGGGATCACAGGGGCCAGATATCCCGGTAGGGCCAAATGCCTGTGGGTATTTTTGACCAGCAAAGCAAGGAAAAGTGACAAGGCTCTGCCAATAGGTGTCAGCCTTCTATCCCTCCTGCATTCTAGCTCTCAGAAACTGAAGAAAGTGCGTTTGTGTGGGGGTCCTGAAGTTAGTATGGCTGGCTCCAGGCTGCATCTGGAGCTGGAGCTGTACATCTCTGCAGTTGGCTGCAACTCAAATTGGACAGAGTTTTTCTGGACTCGGTACATGAACTCAGAGTGGGGCTCGGGGCTGTCTTTTCTTTCTGCAATGACTCTTAGAGAGCTACTGACATCCAAACGTAATACTATACCAGCCTAGCTCACCTGATAATCATAGGAGTTCATCGGCGGTGGTGGTAAGGAACCAGGGGATGATAAGAAACCGGTTGATTCCTCGGCAGGTGGTGGAGGGGGAGGGTAGTCTGCTTGGAGACAGGAAAACAACAGCTTAGTTTAAATTGTCATAATTTTGAAGCACAGACACCAAGGAATTTAATGAATAATGAATACAAGTTCTGTTTTTTATCATGCTAGTGCCCCAAGTGCAGAAAGGAAGAATTTACATACACTCTTTCCAATGGGTAGTTTAAGTTTATGAGACATAAGAAATGTAAATATTAAACACTTTACTGGATTTACTTCATGAAAAATGTAGACTGTAGGTTACTGAGGCTACTTTGACTCCATATATATGGATGGATGTAACTGGCAGTGGAGTGATCCCAGTGCAAGAACATCCATAGATAAAACATAAATAAGTAAAATATATGAACATAGAACTGAACCTTTGCTAGAATGCAACTGTTTAAGCAATTCTTATGGTAAGAGTTGAAGGACACCAGCATGTACATTGAGATGGTCTAAGCGTGATTTTAGCCACATTAGCCACAAATGCTTAGATTTTAGGACAGACACAAGCTGTGATAATCAAAATGTCATTGTGGAATATGTAAAATGTATAAAGAGATTGTTAAATTCAAAGAATTACAATCGGATCCTTTTGCTCTTTTTAGCTCTATTGAGCATTTTAGCATTGTTCGGCACTTTCTTTTGCTTTTCAGGCTGAAAACTGTTTTAATTCACTCCCACTGCTCTCATTTGTGTCAATTGTGGCTGTAGCAGGAAGGTGCTTTCAGTGCTAAAGCTCTTAAAATCAAATTGACACTACATGTCAGGCACCAGATTTGGGCGACTAGCCATCATAGAAAAACATTTAGCTGTTAGCTGTTGTAATTGTTGATTGAGTTTGAGTTTACCCCATCAATATCAAATTCAGTTTGAACTGTTTATACATTTTTATTTAAGGTGTTGAACTACAACAAGTAGTTCAATGCAATCGGACAGCATAGCACACCAGGGACATGAGGTCATTCAAATACAACCTGCTCATTATTTTGCAACTAGAATGATTATTATGACATGGGACAGCAGCACAACCCAGACTCCTTAATCTGAGTTGTATATTTAACTCGGACTAACACAAATATTCTACATTTTCATATTTTTTTTGCTGGTTTGAAAGATGTCGTGCAGCCGGTATCTGTCCACATGCTGGGAAATTATGATTAAGAACTGGTGCATAAAAAGGAATTTATAATAGAGCAATTCATCATAATTTGTATTTCAAAATCTGTGTTAACTGTAAAATCAAATCAGTCAATGGAAAAAGGCTCTTTTTTTACAAAGGAGAGAAAGAAAGTGAATGAGAAATAAATGGACCCTCTTCAACGCATGTCAATGACTGACACATACTTTGCAGCAATTTGGGTACCTAAGAAGTACTTATCTGAAGTAAGCATGGTTTCTTTCCCACTGAAATTGGAAATGTTAATGTTACAAATGAGGTGGACTAGGTGTCTGCTCTGCCAGGAAGGGAGAAACAAGCCACATGTGTAGTTCTAAAGTCCAGGCTAATCCAAGGATTGCATCCTACCACATGTTTCAGACAGGATAAAGAGTTACATGCCAAATTAAATTCTGATTTGGCTTCGTACGGCACAGGACTTAAGACCGAATCATTTGACCATGTACTTCTAAGTACCAAACCAGACATGAGCTTTGCAAATTAAAGGCTTTCATGAGATGTAATGGGAATTTGTTCCAATGCTAAGACTTTGATGAGTCCTGTTAAGAAATTCCATTTGCTTTCCATGGCTTTTATCTGTTTTCATTAGAATCTAATTGATGTCATCAATGTAGTTTATCCAAGGCAGCTGACCAAATTAATTAAGCATGGCTCTCAGCGTCTGTTTGACAAAACAGCCGAAAGAAGAAAAAGTAAAGACAGAGAGATAATGCGGCACGGTTAAAGCTGGACACGTATGCGTCTTGAGCGTTACAACAATGCAGAAATTGTGAGCATTGCATTAAACATTCCCTCTGGGTGCTTGAGGGCCTCCATGTGAATTGTTTATATAATAACCTTCCGACCTCCGCTAAAACTCCAGTGTAACAGCTCCTCTAAACCTCTGGGAGAGAAAATAAAACATGCTGCTCGACAACAAGGTTCTGCGCCGGCCACCCTCCTCCCCTCCTGCTCCAGCGTAGATCCTTTTTGCCAGAATATAACTCACTTGTAACTTGTGGCTTACAGAGAATTAAAACATTAAGTTTCATGTACGTGTCTCTCGAACATCAAAGATGTTTTGGATTTATCATTTCAGGAAACACAAGAGTTGTAAATGTTTCAGAGATGCATGTTTTATTGAAAAGGTCTTAGAGTTCTGTATGTGGAACAGTGGGAAGCAAGACTTGGAGCGGGGACAGGGGTCATTAAGTATCCTCGCTGAGAGGATCTTTCTGGTAATATTCCCCCAGAGTCAGCCTTATTTTCCTTGCATCTGTCATCACGCCAGTCGTTTAGGATTGAAATGTGTTAATGTGCTAATGTGACACCAAATCATTCGTAGTGGTTGTATTTCCCCACAGTCCTTCCAAGCAAAAATCATTTTCTCCAATAAATGACTGCACTCAACCTTGAAGTTGTTAGTGGCTGATTCAGGGTCAGCAAGTGACGCTTAATGTCATAGCTTACAATGTTTATGTAATTTAACATTCTACTATGAAAATAATTATCTGTCCTTTATAAATAAGGCGCTGATGACCAGATGATCTTCAGCAGTGCCTTTTAAACACAGTGCACATTCAAATAATTACATTTCCACTGGCTTCTCTGACAAAAACACTAAAAAACAGGGACCTCAAGGAACTCAATTCGCCGGAGCCAAGGAGTAGTTACAAAACACCTTTTCAACACTGTAACTCAAACTGGAGATATTTAATAAAACATTTTCATAACCACTGCAGAACATTTACAACACGGTTAAAAAAAAACAGTTAAAGATGCAAATTAAATGTTTAAAGGTGTCTATACATCAAGTGTTTCTCCCAAACACTGGGAACAAACACTGACGTCAAACAAACACGCTCATCGCATCTCCTTCCTCGTAAAACATTTGCCAAGCAGATTTGATGAACGTTCTGCATCGTTCACGTGCACGTTTCGAGGTTTCATTCTACGTTTTCTTCATCACTGAGAGCAGAGCTACACTTCTGAACATTTTACTGCCATCAATAAAATATCATAAAACTGGTGTTAGCTGGTTTCACATCACCTGCACACAAGTGGCCAATTTTTTACTATATATTATTTTATAAAGTTTCCAAAGTGAAAAATGTGTCCTTTTCTCAAACCTGAGGTGTTGACAAAAACTGACAATAACTGAACAGCTTTACTGTATCAGTGAAGAGAAAGTGCAGAGTTATTCTGAGCTCAAATGTTTCAGTCATTATAAGGAATTATTTACTTCATCATTGTTCAAGCAACTGAAAATAAAACAATGAAGTAATTTACCTCACATTTTAGAGGTTTATTTCTATACAAAGGCTCCATGAAGCATGTTGTATACTTCCTGTGAATGCAAGGACTGCATTGCTTTCTATTAAGAGTGACTTGAAGTCATGCAAACAATTGTTGCAATCACATCACTCTGAAAGATTATAATGACATAAGACAGCATGGGACCCCCCCAACTCCTTATTCCTAGTTAAATATTTAATGCTGACTGACAGTTAAATATTTCAAATATTGTGAATTATTAGAAAATGTAGTATGAATATTTTTCATCATTATTAAGCATGTAGCCTTTGTGTGTGCATTGAAAATCATGATTAGTGCAAACGCCGGTGCATTAAGAGGAATTTCTGGTAGAGCAATTTACGATCGTTTGTATTTCAAAATCTGTGTTAACAGTAAAGTAAAAGAGCTTATACAGCTTTTAAAAGAAACAGTTCGAAGAGGAAGTAATGGACCGTTAGTTAGGAATTATTAGGAATTAGACTGTATGAAATTGAAGCAATCTAAATACAATTTATTCATTGATACATTTTAGATCTGTTTTAACTCATAAAGGCTGCATGTAACATATCTGTAAATACAATGTAAATAATTTCCATATATATATATATATATACTTATATCGTGCTGGATATCCCTGCCTCGTGAGACACAACACGCTCAAAACTGATACAGCATGTGTTCAAAATATGAATACCGTGATCAAGCTCTGTTTGCAGCAAGTATCAATATAAAGACTGGAGTGGGACATTTAAACAATTGGTTCAGAATGACTTAGAATGACTAAGACTGTTTTCACACGTCTCAATATCATACTGTTTTTACAATTCGGTCACATTTTATCCATTCATCCATCCACCTTCTACCACATATCCTGTAAAGGTCACTGGCGGAGCAGGAGCCAATCCCAGCTGACTTTGGGCGAGAGGCAGGCTACACCTTTGACAGGTCACCAGCGATTCACTGTGCCAACATACAAATACAAACAACCATTCACACGCCAATTCAATTTCTAAACTGGCTTATAGAACAAGAGCCTTATTTAAAGTCAACTACAGGGAAAGAGGGGACAGCATGTCTGACAGAAATCAGTTTAATGTTGAAATTGTAAAGATCAGTATAGAAACTGAAAATGAGGAACTTCATTGATAAGTTAGGCTCGTGAGCTCCCCACTGACTTCCTACTTTCAACTCAGCTGACTGTGTATTGAGAAGAGCGACTGAGCCAGCGGTACCGCCACTGGAAATCGAATCCCGGGTCTCAGTGGCGGCCATTTCTAATAACTCAAAATCAACACCAGCTCGAACTGTTAAGCATGCTTTGTTCGGCCCGGTGATTTAGAGCGGCGAGGCAGAGTGAGAACGGCTTCTGTGCTGTGAATGAAGCCGACTCCATTTGTGACAACAGGGAGTTGAAAGCTCCAAGTGAGCACTAATGAGAGAAGCAGCAGGAACACCTACTTAATACGACAACTTCCCCTCTCTTTATTGAGCAATTACTTTTAAGTAGCTGCTTTGTGAACAAGGAATCCTAATCAGTAATTAAAGTTATCTGAGAGGCCATAAGAGATATAGCCGGCTATCGGGAAGCGGAGTATTGTTAAGAGGATATTTAAAAGGGTGGAGGTGGATCCAGCTGTGACAGTGAGACTAATATTAAACTTTGTTTTTAAAGTAAGTGATGCATTTATAATACTTCAAGCACTGTATATGACTAATGGAAGGCCACTCTGATCGTCTCATCCTGCATCTACAAGTGTAAATTCTTAGAAATTATTTACGTTGTTACAGAAAAGAGAAATACAAGTAGAGATTTGTGAAGGAGAAAAAAAAAAAAAAAATACTTTGCAGGTTGCAGATGAGCCTTTATATTCTGTTGTGAGGATTAAAATATAGAGGGGGGGTGAGCATATGTTTGCAGATTTAAATATGTACAATATTATCAGAGTTACACGTGTGCCAGCGGGGGCCATCTGGCCTTTAAGGACTTAGGACAAAGCCTGGCACAGAATATAACTACCTCCTGCATAATGCATAAAACACTACAGTTAAGGATCAGATAGCAAAAAAAAAGATCAGAAGCTGAAGAAACCTCAGACACTGTTCTATCACTGTAAAAAACTAAATAAATCACACCATGTTCGCTTATTTATTACTTAATATAACTTAATTTATTGCTGAGAGCTGGTCTCTCGCTTGTGACAGTTAGCATCGTGCCAAAGTGAGGGCAGGGGAGAGCGACAGTGTGGATCCACGTGTGTCATGTGACAGTCATCTACTGCTTGGAAGTGGATGGGTCTGTACTGAAAAGAAACTCTACAATACCTGGCGCCTGAAATCTAAACTGTTCATCCTTTTACAGTTGCACAAGCCTAATGTGCATTTAAAACAAAATAAAATAAAAGAAAGGGCATTCATTTATCCAGGAGTGAAAACCTATAATCCCTTCCAGGCACACTCGTTCAAAGTGTGCTGTGGCAGAGGTTGCGAGCGCATTGTTTTGACATAATTATGGACCCGTTTTATTCTGTCTTCCGCTGGAGAAGAGCTGCTGAGCCCTGCTCTTAATTAGCATGATATGTATAGACGAGTGATTTGTGACTGCACTCGGTTTCGAGATGCAAGGCAGGGATTTGAGGTCTTGGGAGATGTGCTTGTTTTAAGTGTAAAGGAGCAGACTGAAACTGGCTTCTGCTACTCATGAGGAGAATTCCCACTGGGAGCAGAAATGGAGATCAGGCACAATAGAGGGATTATGTTTTTGTATGAAAGCAGAGAAACAAATACTGTGAAAAGGGTGAACGGTTTCAAACCGGAGCCAACTTTCTTCTTCTTTTTTTATCCGAACATTTGAACCAATAAGCCAGCCGAACAATTAGTGCATTAAACTGTGATGGTTTTCTGATGAGTGAGAGCGTGATTCATCAAAAGATGTAAAGGGTTTACTATTGTTTCTTATAAAACAAATGAGAGAGCAAGTAAATGAAGCCAGACAAATGTCACAGCAGGCAGTCACTGCTGCGTAAACTCATCCCTTTTCATAACATGAAGCCTTTCCAAGCAGCCGCTGCAACGCTGACACACTACTGTGGACTTCAAGCCTTTTATTCTACATTTTAAAAAACAATTCCAGTGTTTGTTTTTGTCTTTCTTAACCTGGGCCCTATTTTCCTAAATAATTAATGAAGACAAAAATGCTTGGAGTCCGCCCTGTCTACTGAGCTCAAATGCTATAAAAGACTATTTCAAAACGGCTGCGTCAAATTAAGTCCATTCAACGTCATTGTTATTTGTCACTGACACATTCTGATTTTTATTATAAACATCTGAGGTGATTAGCTGCAGGTGGACAACAGTGTAAATATGAGCATGCACTAGGAAAGGCAGTGGAGAGCGTTTCAGCAGCTTACTATGTCTGAAAGATTTTATGTTTGAACATTTCCAAATTGTGGTAAAGCGAGGCACCACATTTATTACCCACACACTGTCAGTACTGTCATGTTTGAAGTGACCACAACAACAACTGCTGGTCAAATAGCAGGCGCAATTTTTCCTGAAGAGAAACGGTTCCAGGAATGTGGAGATCTGCTGCAGACAGACTGAAGGTGATGTCATGAGCTCCACTTATTCTGTTGACCTGGCATCAGAACACTGACTTGGATAAATACCAGGTGGGATTGCAATGTAACCGTTTCACCGTTGCCAAAGTTTTCGCTCAATATTGGATTGAATCCAAAAAATGTTGCCCCTATTAATCATTTAGTCCCAAAAAGAGGGGAAAATAGGGTAAAGGTTTAAAAATACCAAAAGCTTCCTTGAAAGTGTGAAAGGCTACGTGAGGTAATGGACCATACATGTTTTACATCTCTCAGACTGGAATGTGAAGCTAACAAGTACAGTTCCACAGTGTAACTATAGGATGACATTTACATTTTATTACAATCTAAAGGACACTGAGGCGTCTCTGATGAAGAACACTTTTATTGGGCTTGTTAATTATAGACAATAAAATGTTGTCAAATAAAAGACAATATATAGAAATAAAAAGTTAGACTAACAAATCAGCCAGGCCAATATACCACCATCAGTAGCCTTTTGCTTATCAACAATAGCATTCTCGGCAACATTTGCAACAAGAAATGTGTAGAGATTATGTGTGTTTGGTCATCATCTTCTATTTAAAATAACAGCTAAAGGAATTTTAAAGTGAACTTTACTTTGCCATTTGTGTAAGGAAATATAAATTACATCACTTGGAAAGGCTGTTTTCGTAACACTATTACCGAATCAAGGATAACAGTGAGATTTAGAGAATGAAACGTTTCATTCAGGGAACAGAAAACATTGGTTTCAAAACGATCAGCTGACACAATCTTATCCAATGCTGTAGAAGAATTACGTAAAGGTAGAAAATAAATGTGACCCAATGTTGGCCAATAAAATTGGTAAATATTAGCCTTTCACTGACTTATCAGAATCTACGCGTTTGTATGTAAAAAAACATGATTTCAAAATTTCCTAATTGATATTTGGTTTGGTTGTATTTGTGTTTATTCGAATTTATAGTTCTTTAGAACACATTATTTGTTTAAACTTTAAACTGTAAATAAATATTTTGTCTTTATCATAGACAACAACATTCTGGGAAACATTATCACCAATATATTGGTATAAGAATGTTTTTACTCCTTACGATCTACATGAGCATCGGCCTAAAAAAAATTCATAAGACTCAGGCTATAAAAAAAAACACATTTTAGAATCATAATCTTTCAAGCAAGAACATCACTTGGTTCACACACACACAGACACACACAAAGTACAGACAACAATTAGTTGAGGTATGTGTTCCACTTAGATTAAAGTGGCCTTTGTGTGTGCTCGGAGCATGAGCCTGTGGTTTCTATGGGGACAGTGACACGCTCACTGGTGGATTTCCTGTAAATTCTCCTGGTGACACCCATGAGGGACCCTGACATAACAACCGGTAGTCAGTTTGCCTCTGGCCAGTCAAGCAAGGAGGAATAAAAACAGCTTATGCACATGTTCAACACTTTTCGAATCGCTCTGAGCAAACAATTAGCAAGTCTTTTTCTGTAACTTCGTGTGAGAAGTTTTTATCAACAACAGCACTTCTCGGATGTGTAACTTTCTTTATGATTATTCCACTATAAAAACTTATTGAGTTTGATAATCAGCAGCCAGACATTATGAAAGGAAACGACACGGTGTACAAATCGACTCCAGTGTTAACTCATCTGGTTTTCAGGCTTTTACATAAAATGAATTACTATCTGAATCATGCTGCTAATGATGACTCATTCCAGTGTGACTCGTTGCCTTGTGGACCATCAGACTCTTTGATCACACCATAAGCAGAGAATCAAACAGCAATGCAACTCAAGACACAGTGAGGTATCCCCAGACATCAATCAGACCATCATGTGCACATTTAAAATTAAAGACAATATAAGAAACTGGTGCTGGGAAGTCTGAACAGAGTCAACAGAAACACCCAGAGTTTCCCCTGAGGACGTGTGTGTGTTAACGCAAATGTCTGAGTGAGAGTGAGAGCCTCAAATGTTTCTGTGGACTTTCACCGCCTGGCTCCCTGGTGTGAAGTCAGCAGAAAGTCCAGAGCTCCCCACAGAAGTCACCGCGAGCGAGTGGGGAGTTGACAAACGCAAAAAAAACAAAAAGAAAACAAATAGCTCAGGTTGAAAAAGTGGAGCCATATATATAGAAGATATTTACGAAGAAGTTAAAAAGGTTTGTGGCAATAAGGGCCGACTCAAGTGTTGATAGTGTAAAACAAAAACACGAGATTTTCACGGAAGAATGTGTTGCTGTTGTGAATGTGTCTGAGCAAAGAATCTCTCGTTATGTTGTGCATGTGCAAAAGGAAAACCTGACCCAATTCTCTGGACTTCCTCCGCAGGTCATCCTCAGGTTTGAAAACTGCTATAGCAACAGAGAAGTCTCAGAGAGCACTACGCAGACTCTGACGAGTCATCAACGTGTGCTGATCTATGCAGACAGCTGCACAGGAATCCGATAACAAGTGTGCAAACCATTTTAACCAGGATGTACGTCCAAAAACGATGTCAAGAAGGAAGGTCATACTTAATCACCTAAGAGGAATGTGAGGTTGCTCCTTTTTTTCCATAAGAAAAATCAGGATTTATTGTTTGAGATTTCTAGAAAGGCCCATTTGTGCCACAATGCATCCGAGCATGCTCGACTATACACCTGTCAATAATATGAAGGGTTTTTGTAAAAAATGTCAAAGCTTGACAACAGACAGTAAATGACACGGTGTTGTCAATACTGCTTCAACACAACTGAACCGTGTAGTTCTTACTGCAGGGATATTGCACTGGGTTGCATTGACTGATAGTTATTCATCGTATTTTTTCCATCTCTCATATAGTATGTTGCAGAGTTTATCATGACTCTAATCACTTAATAGTTACATACGTGTAATTGTATGTAAGAAGTGAAGCAGACACTGCACTATATGCAAACATTATATTTCATAAAGCGATCATGTTCGACCTTTAACAGCACATGTGCCTATGAGATCAGCTCAAAGCCTAAAATCTGATCCGATGTAAGGAGTTTTGAGTGATTTTGAGTCAATGTCTGAGACTTATATGTCTCTCACCTCCTCCTGCTGTGGCCTTAATGAGGACAAGTGATCCCGAAAAAAATGTGAGGGCCGACCTCGCTTGCTGCGCACCGCCCCGTCTGCACCAGCCTCTTTGTCTGCGCGGTAACCGTGGCCTCAGACTGCTCATTCCAGCCCTCACACTGGCCTCTGATAGACAAAAGGGACAGCGTGCGGCGTCGTGCCAAATTGACTTGTCCCTAATTTTTATGCTAATCCTCTATTTTACATCAGGCAGTCCCTACATTTGATATAAAACATAATAAATAAATAAATCGGTAGAGTCCTAGATAATCTTTTCATAAAGACGTCTTATCCTTTGACAAGTGGCGATGTCTGCAGATGGCTTTACATATTTGCATGTTCAAAATGCTGACAGCCAGCAATCATCATTGTCATCATCTCATGTTTAATGAAGACTCGTGCTGTATCAGAATATCTCATCTCTTAAATTTCACCAAATGATGCTGCATTTTACAGAAAATTACATATAAACAAAAACAGCTTTACAGCAGCTAATACAGTTTTTTCCACTTTTCCCCAAATCAATCAAAGAAGGTAATAGATTCTCAAAGTGGATCCATAGCTCTGTAACTACTGTGAGTTTTATTGTGGCCTTGAAGGTCATGAGATACTGACAATCTAACCCTGATATTTCTGAATTCATAAAAGTTTAAACATTTAAAGTATAAACTTACACTGATAATATCACCTGCAACTGTGGTATTCCCCAGCCTTTTTATAATGTTTCAATAATCCTCTTAATACTCACACAATGATTAATTGTGGAAACTAAGACAGTGTCAATGAGTCTGGATTAAATGTTATGAAGCAAAATGACATTTTGGAATTATAAGGATTTAATGAGGCCACACATCATCAACTGGGAACAAAATGTAGTTGTTTTAATTTACAATTAATCCGTGGATGAGGCTCAGGATAATGGTCAATATGAAGAGATCCAGAGTTCATTTATTTCTTTAGGTGGGATGCCAAGACATTTTACACTGGTCCTGTCTGAGCCTATCAAAACAATTTATACAAAAGGGCTTGAAATTGACTTTTTACTTTAGGGGCTAGGCAAAAAGTATGTGTTTCCAAAATCATTACAAACAAGGTTTAAAGTTGAAATCTTTGGTTTTCATTAAATCAAAATCCGGTATGTATAATATTTAAGGTCAGCGTATTTTCAATAATAGCCAATGTGTTTACAAAGAAATCTTACGATTGCTGTGGTTTTCTTTGTTGGTGGTCAAGTCTGTCTTTCCTGCCCTGAGTTTGAATTGCCTGCCAATGAGACCGGTTTGTTTAGCTGCACCATACACACTCGTAAACTAGTTGCTCTTCGGCCGTGTTCTTGAAAAAGTGTTTTTTCAAAGTTTTTGCTGCCCAAACAATTCTGGGACTTGTAGTGTTAAAACCAGCTGCAACCCGAAACTGTGGGTGTTGCAAAAAGGACAGAAATCGTATTATAACCAGACCTCAGCATATTGGTCAACCGATAAAATATTGTATGAGGTACATGTACATTCAAATACATATATATATATGTATATATATATATACATATATTTATGCACATACAAGTTCAAACTTGCAAACAAGTAGAGCTATACAATAAGAAAAACCTATTTCTGAATGGAAAGGGACTTTAAGGCCAAATGAAATGTGTGAAAGCCTCTGAAACATGTTTTAGTCCAAAAACAGCCGCCTCAGAACAAGTTTCACTAGACGAACATCTGGAGTACTAGACAGGTCCACAACCCCCCACAGACAGCCGTGTCTTCCGCCTGATACCGTGTTCACTGCTTGCTGAATTTCAAAATCATTTCCCGTTTTGGTAATCTAAGGCTCTCAGGGGGGTCTGAGGGTAGAGGGTTAGAGAATATTTACATGACAACATATCTACCAGATGGTGAGGTGGGTTGATACACACTGTGTGTGTAATATTGTCTGTGTGTCATAATCAACCACTGAAACACCTCACTCACTTCAGATAATGTAAGTGCAGTTTTAATAACGCTGTTCAGTTGTGGTTGGTATGGATCAGTCACTTGGACCATACGTAAAATATGAGCATCAATGCTTTTAAAATGTCTGTGAGTAACAATGAAGAGGTGTCTTTACAGTGTCTTCTCTTCGCAGTAATTTTTCTTTCTTGCCGTTGACTCAAAATAACTTCCTGTGTTCTCATTTCAAATTACCGAATTTATTATGAAAACAGAAAGTAGTTTATTTAAATATATATTTGAATCAGTCATCCTATTATTATTTTTCTTTGGGTCAACTTACATACCTTCTGCTTTACTTCTTAATTAGTATTTTTAAAGTATTCATACCTGTCTGATGTAAAACAGAGTTGTGCTCTGTAGGGCACAGCTTCTGTGTTCGCCCAATGTCAGTCATTTACATAACGTTGTAATTAATTACTCATATTATTTTAAATCCTCTTTAGGTTAAATGTAAATCTACATGGAGAAAACTGAAAAAAGAAACACAACCAAAGTGCAATGGAACAAACATTAAAACCAAAAAGAGACCCTCAACAGCATCTTCCTGAACTCACACATGACTGCTCACCTCGGTACTTACACTCCTTGAAAGAACACTGGCACAAAGCAAGGACTGTTACGATCAACATCTAGAAATGAAAGAGCTCAAGGATCGCAGGTGACCTTTCATCCGAATATTTGGGATCTTTTAATTTACAGTTTTTATTCATTTATGACTCAAATTATTTTTGATATTAAATGTGTAAAAAAAACTACCTCATAGGAATTCCACAAGTTGTTCCCATATCTTAATAATTGATGATAGTTATGATGATCACAATAGTTTCACAAAGGAATACATAAAAATTCCAACAACAAAATCACAAATTGCTACCTGTATTTTTAAACACCTCCATAGTTTGCATAAATTCTCACTCAAATTTTTATCAAAGTGGGTTTTAGGACAGAAAACAACAAAAAACCCTAACATATAGATCAACTATACCATCTGGCAAATAACAGGCAGACAAGCAGTTATGCTGCTTAACAAATCTACCCCTTTGGATTTTGTGCTGGTTCCGTCAAATGAAGATGGTGACCACCAGCAGTCAGTAAAAACCCATACAAATATCACTTTAGCCCCAAAAAAATATGGAATTCTTCAAACTATACCAATATAGACTCTTAGACACCCGGGTTGAAATTCGACAGTCAAACCACAATTTCATATTAAGTTTAAATTGAGATTAATTTCTAAATTCCTTGATATTAGTTAAAATATCTATTGCCGACTTCTGTGACTTTACCTGAGGGGTCAGGGCTGGTGGGATCTCCCATCTGTTTGTAAGGGTTGTACTTGGGCTTGGGTGCAACCATCGGGGCAAATTTCTTGGGTGCCTGCTGCTGGGAGATAGAGATGCTCGCACTGCCCATAGACGGTGTGGTCTCCATCCTGGCAGCCACTTGTCCTGTCTGATCGTTACTGTTCACTTGGTTCCACATGGTTCTGTAGAGGGGGGGAAACGTCAAACAAACTGCTGCTCAAGCCACAGGAAAAATGTGTGAGAATCAACTCTGCTTTTTTCTATGAACTATTGTGTGATACTGTTAAGGCAGCTGATAATCTTATTTTGTAAAAGAAAAACAAGGTTGTCTGACATGTGTTAATGTGTCCAATTTAAAGTTCGTCGGAACTATGTCTAAGCCCTTTGCTTTACTTTGCTTGCATCCTCGGTTTCCAATCTTACAACAACAAATCAAAAACACGAACAAAAACAAGACGCGAGACAAAAAAGAAAACACGGAATTTTGTAGCAGAAAAACTATTGAAAAATGCTGTAATGCTGATGTAACCATGAGTGATTTGCAAGTGTTGATGTAGCTGTCCAAACTGAGATCAGATCAGAGTTCAGGAACGACAGAACACTGATCTGCATGCCATGTAGGAAGGTGAAGATATAATGCATATTATTTGTACACGCTGTTTTTTATTCTCCTTTTTTGATGGTGAACTGAATTCACAAGTAATGCATATATATACGTTTTATATTGAGACGTAGGTCTAACTGATAGCTGATCAATATAATGACTTGCCTTTACTTTTTACTTTATATGCCAACTTGTGTGTCCTTCATACAGTTACAGTGAAGAAAACACTGCTCGGATTAAGTTGCCGTAGCTGAGGACACAAACATCCAGTATTTCACCATCTCATTCTGAAATCACTTGAAATATCTGAACTATTTATACGCAGCGCTCCCCATCTTTCTTTTTGTTTGTTTGTTGTGCTGCGTTCTGATGTTCTGCTGTTTATTATCCTCACTCCGACTGATACAAGGTTTACATTCTTTCACCGAAGCACAGCCGAAAAGCCCACGCACAATCATCTTTTAATATCTGCTGAAATCCCAGCCCCCCCCTGCCGTCTGAATGGTTCTCACTTTTGATATTTTTCCATCTGCTCTTAATGCTGTGATTCAGACGCCGCTCTAATGTCTCACACCCACCTGTCCTTTCAGTGTGAGCGCTTTTATTTCCCGACACGCAAATGGCTAACAAAATAAAAGATGACTCTGAGAGAGGGAGGAGTTAAGAAGAAAATTATCTTAGCATGAGTGAGTAGGACTCAACAGATGACGTGCTAAGTGAAAAATTTCAATTTCAGTTTGAGATTTGATTTTTTGATAATGCAAAATAATTTAATATTCAGGCAGTGGGATGTCACTTTAAATAAACCCCGGCCTACAGTGCACATTAAACCCAATTAAATCACTTTACGTGTTATTTCAAAGAAACCTACTCAGACCTAAGCATATAATTATTACAGTGATTGAGATATACTGTATAAAACCTGGTTGGCGCTGTGTTCTGTGGTTTGTAAAGAGTAACAAGGACACGGTATGTGAAAAGAAATATTCCATCGAGCTTTGAAATGCAACGTCTTACTGAGCACCACAATCGCCTGCATTGTCCTGAACCAGAGGCAGAAATCTCAATGATGCTCCAAACCCTGGCAACTAAGAGCAACCGAGATCTTTAATACATTAAAAGATTAAGAAGAAAATCCAATGGTTGTCCACAACCCAATAGGCATCAATCAATGAAATAAACTTCATTTATATAGCAACTTTGATGCAGGTGCGTGCATTTCAAAGTGCTTCACAAATGATTGATAATATGATAGTAAGATGGGAATAATAAGGAAAAGCAAAAACAATTAAGAACTACTAAAACAATCTTAGACTGATCTCGTTCCATCTCTAGATACTTTCAGTCTTCATGAGAAAGCTGGGCACGGTAGTTTTTAGCAAATGTTACGCCAACAAAAGAAAATAGAGCATTTGTTGAGCTATTTTCAGCAGTAGATTAATAAAGGTTTGATTGTCTGATGAATATTTTTGGCAGTGGGTCAGTGAATTAAGTCCAAATTAACTGTGAAGATGTGACCGTAATCATTATGATGATGTCAGGCAGCGCAACAGTTTGGCTTGTGGTGTGTTTTTACTATTAATTAAATACTTCATGTTTCTAACAATAATGAAGCAATGGAGATGCAGAAAAACATTATCAGTTTTTAAGTGAAGAGATGAGAAATTGTAGGATTGATTCTTTGCTGGCTTTGTCTATTCCAAGATTTTTGTTGACAAATTTCAAAATACAGATCATCAGGTGACAGTTGAGAGACTGAAAGAGAAAAGACAGAGGGAAAGAGCAGTGGAGGACATGACCAGTGACTGAATAGAACAGGGTCTCCATTTCTCTCCCAGGGCGAGATGTCATGTACTGTCAACTATCAGATAAGATATATACTGTATAGCAAACAGATATTTCAATGGATATTGACAATATGTCAGATCACAATATGGTGCCATCATTGGACATCACAGGACATATGCCAAAATCAAGAATCCAGTGAGGTCTTATTTCCAGGCTGACCGGAAGCTTTAGAGGATTTTTATCTCAACTTCCACAGAGGAACTGAGGAGGCAGGCCGAATCAGCAGGTGTTTGAGTGTTCTTTTTTGTGTTCAGCATATTAATTAGTTGACTGTGATCAATATGGCTCAATGAGTCATGACGCAGTTTCACAGCAGAAAGGTCCCGGTGATGTGTTCGTAAGGCTCTAAAAGGCTCAATACAGCTCTATCTCAGCTCTACAGCACACGTCATTTCAGCATTTCATATTTTACAACTTTTTGGAGACGCGCAGAGAGACAGACAGCGAAGAAAAAAACTAAAAAGAAATGCAATAGTTTTTTCTCTGTGGAAAATTGGAAAAGCAAAATGTGTTTATTTAGGCTCTACTGAATGAATTCCGTTTAATGACAGCGTTATAGGACTTTTGAATGTGGAAGGCAAACACACAACATTACTCCTGCGGCACCTCACTTTTAAACCCATGTAAGGACACTGTACTGCATCAACATAAAACCTTCACCAAGAATTTAGTTGTCAATAAATGCCATTTAAGGTTATATTATAAAGCATCTAAAACAAATTGTCCAGCTTCAATCCACTATGGTATAGATAGTGTATTTTGTGTGGGTCTACATTATATAATCTTTTTTATTCACAAACCAACCGAGAGTTCACTTTAAAACTGCCATTCAGTCTGGACTGAAGATGTGTATGCATATGGTATTTGTAAGGTATATAGATCAATACTTATAAGAACACTGTTTTCTCATTTCATCATGTTTTTGAAGTAGCTCATGTAATTAACAAGGAGCCAATTAGTGTGATTCATATTAGTGATCATGTGATTTGGGCAATACTGACCACCCATTCTCAATAGGGCTGCACCTATCGATATTTATTTGACAACAGAAAATAGCCCAGTCTGAACTGCTAATCTGCCTTTTACAGTCACATATCTCTCAAAAATAAAATTTGTTCAAGAGGTTGTTCCATTCAGGTAAAAGTATTATATCAATCTACATTACGCTGTCCAACAACAAAACAAATGAAAACCAAAGAGCTTTTGAAAAAGGCATCTTAAAATAAACTGCTATATATAACTACATTTCACATATAAACAATCTTAACAAACATTTAACTTTCCTATTTGTTCCCACTTTTGAAGACAAAGTACACAGGCTAAAATAAAAACAGTCCGTCAAAATCTAATAACAGGTATGGTTCCAGACTGCAGTCTGACTATCTGTGACCTATGCCTTGAGTGTGCGCAGCCACCTTCCTTAAGACGCTTCGACACATGTTCCAAGAGTCAACGTATTTACATAATCAATGAAGGAGATTACATCAATGCGTCGCCCCAGTCCTACTTCTCAAGGAATGAGACTATACAGGGGGATGGGAAACCATTTCCCTGCCAATTCTATTTTTGTAAAAAAAAAATGTATGGCCATACTAAAACACAACCTTTGTGATGCGATGCCTAGATTGGCCTCTCTTTGGTGATGCATCTGATGTCAGATGAAATTGATGATGCTACTAAAAGCTGGTTTTCGCCAAACAATCTGCTCAAACAAATCCTCACCTTTGTTAGTGTCATGCCTGACCCTAGAAGACAGTTATCCCACCCTCGTATCAAAATCAGCAGTGATCCCACACATAAAAATGGAGAGTTGGGCTGTATGTTATGTCTGTTGTTCCATTAAATACCAGGGAGAAATTTATTTAGGTGTCCTTCCAGGCCTTTTTCAATATTTTGTGCCAAATCAACAATCTACTATGCACTTGTTCATCAAGACAGTTCTAGCAGCTCTGCAGCAGCAACAATAGTCACAAATTCTCCTTCAGAAAGAGCTTTCAGCTTCGTAGCTATTAGCACAAGAATTGCCTGCATAACACGGTCTCTCAGAATGTGGTCTTGTAAAAGCTGCTTGTAACTAGGCAATCAATCTTTGCCAAAAGCCAAGCAATTCATTCACTTTTGCATGTTACAGCTGTGATGACACGTGAGATTGGCCTTTGTCAGCTATGGCTTGACTTTTACTTCTTATTTTACCCAGAATATTTGTCCATTTTCTCTTTTAAACATTCCAAATCTACGGGAGATCACATGAGTCACATTCTCAACTTTCAGTTTCATCCTGCATCTCTCCAGACTGTGTTAGGACACCAGAGGGAACCATCACAAACACAATGCACATGCAGCACATACCATATACAAATGACCTTTGAGGTCAATGGTGTTTATTTAACTTCTGTCAACTCTTGCTACTTAATAAGATGATCATACATTTCCTTATTGGTCCACTCCTCTGCTCCGATGTGTTTGTGATAGAGAGATATTCCGATCTTAGAAAAACCCACAAAAACTGAGGGGAACGCACGACAAGAAGACACAAACACACAAGCACACAAGACATGGTTACAAGTGAGGAAGAAGGTATAGGTCAAAAGCACAGAGGGCAGGCTGCATCCCTATCAAAGCCTGGTGGAAGGCGAACCAATTGTGATTGCCAGGGCAGTTACAAGATGACTCGCAAAGCTGTGACACCGTGTTTAACAGTTTGCTTTATGGGGGCATGGCAGTCAGGCTGTCTTCTCACAGCTGTTCCGCTGCACTTTTACAGCTGTCATTGAGGAACTGCTGCAGGTGTTTCTGCTGCATTAATCTTTCATGTACACCAAGGAAACTATCAAACAAACCATCCAAAGAGGACCACAGAGAGTACTGAATCCTCAAATAAAATAGCAGGGTTCAGACATTTTTTTCAGGGGGAGGGGGGCACGACACGATGTGTAGAGAATCTTCTTTGTGGCTGAGAAATGGAATCACATGTCGAAAACATACACAAAACCGCAGAACTTGATCTGGCAGTGTTCCGGATCTGCTGCTTTTAAAATACTCTACTAGCATCTCTACATAGTTTTTCTTTTGTCTTCTCCATTACAAACAAGCACACAAATATCTATGGGGGAGCTGGCTGCTTGTAAAAGAGTGTTTCGTCTTTTTTTTTTTCACTCTGAAGCTTTGAGGTTACAGATGAGTGACTTAGCAGAAGTTAATCAAAAACTAACTATGTCAACATAACCAGTACATTATGTTCACGTGACGTGAAGGAAAAACGAATAAATATAGAAATTATTCATACCAAATATTAAAGTATTGATGGTACATTGATAAAGAGATACTTGGCTGTAGTAGTTGTGGGGTGTGGTATGTTATGATTTTCTGAGACGCTACTTAAATAATAAAATGAAAAACCTTTTTCAGATTTTGTTTGGTCACTTGGATGTGGCAGAAACAAGCTTTAGACCAATACATCCCACTTTGATAGCAATCTGCTCTATTGCACTACACAACAGAGGTGATTACATATTAAAATAAAAACGTTATTTAACATCCGGTGTACTGAGGGTGAA
Organism: Pleuronectes platessa; assembly: GCF_947347685.1. NCBI lineage: Eukaryota > Metazoa > Chordata > Actinopteri > Pleuronectiformes > Pleuronectidae > Pleuronectes > Pleuronectes platessa. The sequence continues at coordinate 6,296,170 of NC_070634.1, read as the reverse complement.
CAATAACACAATATTAATAACTATCGTAATGGAATTGTCAATACCGCACATCCGACCCTGGTTAGTGGCGGTGCATCCTGCTCTCGGTCTCAACCTAGCATCAACTCTGTGTTAGCACAGAGGAGCTGCGATTCAAAACGAACATTGAAAATTACGCAATGGATCTGCAAGTTCATAGAGATGGATATGCTAACCTTAAGTTTTGATGAGGGCGACGGTTTTCGTCAACTTGTCGAAAACAACTTGTTAGCTCCGCTGCTTAAGAGTACAGCAGCGCATATTTTCAAGTGTAACCATTGAACGGATCCCGTTTAACTGCCACAAGAGTTGTTTATCTTGTAATAAATATCTCAATGAGGAAACACGATAGTTAATTCTCCCGACGATCGATTAAGACAATTTAATCGAATGCCAATCCCTAATATCGATACACATATATATACATATATAGATAGATAGATAGATAATTATTGATAGACTGCAATTTGTATCTCAATATAAGTTTTACCCATGTCATCCAGCTCAGCCATTTAGCACTATTTGTCAGTGTTGCCCATAATATTGCATGTTATCCTGCCAATCATAAAGTTGTTTAGGGAACTAAGATTTAAAGGGCAATTATGCTGCTTGTCTCCAACCTTGTGCTCCGTCCCATGAGTAGAGTTCAGTTAAAACCACACAGCCCATGGTTCACTAGGCACCGATCAAAACATCACTTCAAAAAGACACTGCAGAGATGAAGACGGAGATACACTTTGGCTGGCAGATTTTTCATAGCAAACAGAGGGTTGGTAGGCGACTGGGATTAGCACTCACGATTCGTGACGCAACGTGCGGAGGATCAGCCATGCGGATGAAACCGCTTTAAAAATTAAAGGTTCTGCAAGAGGTTGCTGCCGACTGCCCGGCATTGGACTTGCTCTGCTTCGGAGGGACGGTTGAATGGCTGAACAGGTTAATGCGACATTACACAAACAAGCGCTTGCTCCCCGCGTTCTACTGTTTGGAAACAGGGAAGAGCAAAGAGTTCAAGTGGTCATTATAGATCTGGAAATGTTTTGTACGAGAGGGTAAATATTTGAAAGTGCCGGAAGTCTGACACCATGCCATTTGTTGACATATTAATAAAAGCAAAAAGCTTGTTTTGGACCTCTTTCAAGTGTTAAAACATTTATAGTGAAAGCGTAAAAGCAGTGTCAGGGCATCAGAGGACCGGGCAAGTCAAACATGATGTTCTGAAACGTAGCCACAGCAAACAGTACAGCTGCATGACAAGATTATATTCACATCACCTCAGGAGCAAATCATGATTTTATTACTGCTAATGCTGCAAATTAAGTGGCATTTATATTTAATTTCAGCAGGCTTTACTTTATTTTAGACTGAAATAACTCTTATGTGGATATAAATCATGGCATTTTATTAAAAAAAATGCAATTAATTAAAAAGATTTGATATAATAGATTTCTGAGAGCAGATATATTTAATATTGTGGCGCCCTCAGTGTCTACATGTTTTTTTTGGTAAATGTACCTCTGTAGATTTCCTGTACATCCTTTTTCATCACACTATGACCTAGAAAACACAACCCCAGCAAATTTAGGATTTTACTGCATGTAAATATGAGAAAGCAAGTGAGAATTTACTTCTTTATCCCCTTAAGAAGGGAATTCACTGCGAATAAATATGAGACTGTAATTTGTTATTTTGCTTATCCATATAAACATGTAGAGTATGGATTAAGTAAAGTAACACATCAGTGTGAGTCCCAAAACAGCGAGAGGTCTCGTTAAGTCCTCAGAGGGATAATTACTTCATAAATAAATACAAATTATGGGACATTTTCAAATATGTTTGCATGTGTTACATTGCTGTGAGGGTTTAGATATTATCTCTTTGATTAATTGATTGTGTCTCACATTAAGTCAGGCTTCAGTTGCAGCCTGCACCTTTCAATAAAACACTCCTGTCACTCAAACCTGTGCAAAAGAACAGTGGGGACAAAGATGAGCCATTGGCAGACTGCTGACTCTTCTTTGAAAAACATCTTTAGCAGCTTAACAGAAAAAATGCTGCAAAACACAGATCTTGCCATTGGTTAAAAAAAGCTTCAGAATTCAAACATTCAGCGACAGAGATGAGGGATTTGTTTAGGGCTACAAACCATTCTGTAATTATTGATTAATCAGCGCAATATTTTCACAGTTAAAAGGTAGTAACGCTGCGGGGCATTGTTATTATGAGCTCGTCACTGTTTTGTTTGTATCGTGACTGAGCACAAAGATGCTGCCAGGTTGATTTTTCCACTGACCTGGTTTATTTTATTCATCTAATTGGTTTGATTAGCTTTGTATTTTTTTTTTAAGACTGAGTAAATGAATTCAACATGTTTCTCAGACCAGAAAGATACACAGTCTCTCTATATTTGTGAAATTTAAATAAAGGATAGTGGTTTTGGGGGATTTCATTTCAGCATTATAGGGAAATGATTAAATCATGACTTATAAAATTTCATCTGCATTGTTAATGTATACTCCTCATACACCACAGTCCACAATCAGCGCCCCCCCAATAACCCACGGCACTCAGCCCCCATCCCCCAACTTGTCCCTCACAACTGCCCAGGTGAGGAAAGAACTGAGCAGGATGAAGGTGAGGAAGGCCACGGGTCCAGACGGGATCAGCTCAAGGCTCCTCAGGTCCAGCGCAGTCCAGCTGTGTGGGATAGTGACGCACGTCTTCAACCTGAGCTTGAGGCTGGGGAGAGTACCACAGCTGTGGAAAACTTCCTGCGTGGTGCCAGTCCCAAAGACCCCGCGACCCAAGGACTTCAGCAGCTTCAGACCGGTGGCCTTAACATCCCACCTGATGAAGACGCTAGAGAGGCTGGTCCTTGTACATCTCCGCCCCCTGGTGAGCTCATCTTTGGACCCGCTCCAGTTCGCCTACCAGTCTGGCATCGGGGTGGATGACGCTGTCATCTACTTGCTACACAGATGCCTTTCTCACCTGGAAAAGGCTGGAAGCACTGTGAGGATAATGTTCTTTGATTTCTCCAGTGCCTTCAACAGCATCCAGCCTCTACTTCTGAGGGACAAGCTGGAGCAGACCGGAGTGGACCACCACCTCACCGCATGGATCCTGGACTATCTCACCAACCGTCCACAGTATGTGCGGATACACGGGTGTGAGTCTGACCTGGTGTCCTGCAGCACGGGGGCCCCACAAGGAACCGTTCTAGCTCCATTCCTCTTCACCATCTACACCTCGGACTTCTCATACAACTCCACTAACTGCCACCTGCAAAAATACTCTGATGACTCTGCAATCGTCGGCCTCATTTCTGCCGGTGATGACAGGGAGTACAGAGAACTGAACGAGGACTTCATATCATGGTGCCAGCGGAACTGCCTCCAGATCAACTCTGGAAAAACCAAGGAGCTAGTGGTGGACTTCCACCGGAGTAAACACTCTCATCCGACACCAGTGAACATCCAGGGAACGGACATTGACATCCTGAGATCTTATAAGTACCTGGGTGTTCACCTGAACAATAATCTGGACTGGACTGATCACACACAGGCTATCTACAAGAAGGGACAGAGCAGACTCTATCTGCTGAGGAGTCTGAGGTCTTTTGGTGTGCAGGGAGCACTCCTGAGGACCTTCTTCGACTCGGTGGTGGCATCAGCCATCTTCTTTGGAGTGGTCTGCTGGGGCAGCAGCATCTCGACAGCCGACAGGAAGAGACTTAACAAGCTCATCAGGAAGGCCAGCAGTGTGCTGGGGTGTCCACTGGATACGGTGGAGGTGGTAGGAGACAGAAGGATGGTTGCTAAACTATCCTCCCTGATGGACGACTCCTCCCACCCCATGCGGGACACCCTGGCAGCTCTTAACAGCTCCTTCAGCCACCGCCTGATTCACCCCCGGTGTGTGAGGGAGAGGTACCGCAGGTCCTTCCTTCCTGCTGCTGTCAGACTGTACAACCAGCTGTGATCCCATTTAACACACAACACAATTTGTGCAATTTAATTAATTATTTTATTTAATTATTTAATTGTTCTATTATTTACAATTTATTTACTATTTACTTTTTGTTGCTCATTGTTGTTTTTGTTTCTTACTATTTTTTTTTTTGCTCTTTCTTTTTCTCTTGTTGCACTGTACCTGCGCTGCTGTTGTAAACCCTCAAATTTCCCCACTGTGGGACTATTAAAGGATTCTATCTATCTAATAACCGTTTTACAATGTATCCCTATTTTGTACTAATTATTAATTCGTAAATAACAAACAATAATTTTACCACTGACAATGTCTGGTGGAGCCCAAAATGGATTCTGAAAGGATTTCACATGGGGGCCGTATCATTTCTGTGGAGGTTCAGATTTGGTCTGGATAATTCAATCAGTGAAAAACAGAAGCAGTCACACAAAAGTTGAATCTACACAGTCACGCAAAGGTCTGACTTAACTGTGTGAAAAAAAAGGTCTTCTGAGGCCCTGATACATTACAGTGAAGGAATTTCACCTCTAATTCCAACAACAAGCTGTTTCAACACCTCAGTCTCACACTCACCTGCTGTAAGTCAGTCCTTGTTACTGCACTGACCGCTTAACACAAACCCGCCGAGACAAGTGGGAGAAGAGAGGACAAGAGAAAGCCAGGGGGCAGAATCACCTTTTTGTTTTGTCAAAGCAAGTGTGCTCAGAGCTCAGTGAAGAAGAGGGTCTCAATCACAACTCATCCTGTCTGCACCCAGGGAGGAAGCCGACAGGAGGCGGCCAATTTCAGTCTAACAGAGGCGAACAGGCAGAAGGTGCTCGCCGCAGAGGTGAGAAGAAACTTGTTGTGCCTCAACTTACGTCGGCAGATACTACATCGTTATCAGCTGTGCAACAGTGCGTTCTTTGTTTCGTACCATCACAACCAAAAACTATCTACATAAGACAATTTGATTAAAAATACATTGTCACATGCTTCACTTTTCTTACGAGAGGAAGCCCTTTAAACTGTCACAGGGGAAAACTTTCAGATTGCTAATTATTCCTTTATCAAAGGGTTCACAAGCATTAGAAGATTTCTTACAGCTGCAGTCCACCTCGCTGAGAGTCCGTCTTTCAAACAGAGCGAGCGCTCCGTTTGTTAAAGTCCGGAAAATTTCAGACCACTTCATCCTGTGTGAAGCCTCTCATAATGAGGCTAATTACACAGATGGAAAATATGGAGGTTAATCAAATGATAAACACAGCAAAAGCCAATTTGTTTTACCCAATAGCTATTGTGAGGACCTAAACCAGTTGATAACCATTACGAATGAGATTTAGAGCTGTGACTACTACAAAGAGTTACAACTCCACCGCCCCACCTGCACCCCACAGCAGCTCCATGAGCAAAACAGGAGGTGACAAACAGCCCATGGATAGGGTTGTGAGAGAAATACAAGGGGCTCCACTGTTTTTGTTAAACACAGACATCACGTGAAATGTATTTTTATGTCAGGAATATCTTCAGCATGTGATATAAGCCTTTAAAAAACTGGAGGTGATCAAGGGGCCATTTTCAGATTTATCTTATTGCTTTACACATGATTTGAAACTGTTGACTGTATCTTTTCTGAACACGTACGTCTGGAATGACATGTTTGCTTGGCATGTGGGGAAGCTTGGTGCAGATTTTTTTTCTGAAACTGTAAAAGTTAACCTGTGATACACTGGATTGTTTTTTTTAACTGATTCCTTATTAATTGTTTTACATCAAATGAAAGAGAATGTGCTTATATAGAAGTTTAAAGTATTTATTTTAGTATTTATTTTGTCATACACTGCATGTCAGCTATTTCAGAGGTCAAGGGTCAGTCTGTCTGTGTCTGTCTCAGTCCGATATGGTGAATTAAACATTATAAAATTATCAAAATAAGCTGGCAGTGACTTTAAAAAGCAGTTTAAAACAGACATTGATTACTGTTGTTATTTATCATTTGGTGTTGAAGAAGACGTGTTCAACATACTGCCCTGCATCCACTACTTCAATAACTCCTATATTTATTTCTTATCCTTTCTTAGAGTATCAAATCTTCCAAAAGCTCAATCTTTCAACTTCTCCTACTCTGTTTTCGGTTCATCATTGGGTATGTGATGTTTTTATCTGTGATAAAAAGCTGAACATGTAACGTTTACACCAAGAGCGGCACAGAGAAAATGTTAATGGTCAAAACACTTGCTGAGAAAATCTGCTGTTTGAATATGCTCTCTACTCTCCCTTTGTGCTTAATACTGTCGTTGTTTATTTGCAGCGTTTCAGAATTACAGCCAAAACACGGATTGTATTTCTGCATCACTTGAGCATAAAAACACCACTTATCCCACTAGATAATAGATACGTTTGTTAAAGTTACAACTCAAAACTTCCTAACAAGATTTGCATGACTTTTTTTGAACAGCTGTTGAGTAGTTTACTTGAGTTGTTGGCCTTTGCTCCCTAATGACAGCAGCACAACTTTTCTGTAAATACGTGAATCTGACTCTAATGCTGACTGACAGCTTGTATATTGGCTTGGGATGTATCAAATAGAATTGGATGGCTTGCATGACTGGAGTATGTGCTCCTTGATACTGCAAGTGGTAAGATGCAACGTCTCAGGAGTTTATCTTATCTGAGTCTCAGGGGGTTACTGACTGACAGCTGTAAATATATCACAACACAACCATAACCATCTCCCACATACCTCTGTGGTAGAAAGCACATGCACTTAAAAATATATTTGCATCAACAATAAACAAAGGAAAGATCTGTATATTTCACATTTTTATCAAATCAATAGCAGATGATAGAAGACGATCTGCGTTCACGTGATCGTATTGGGTAATGACACAGAAACAAAAAGGGGCAGATGGCATCAATGTCACATCTCTGGCTAAAAAATTTAACCACAGCAATTTTACAACATTGAATATATATTATTCAAGACAAATATTTAATAATATTAAAGATAAAGCATTTAACTAAGAATACAGACTAAAAGAAGTAGCACACCTTACTGTGTACGGCATCAAAGAAGTGAATCCTGTATATAACAGAAGAGCAAGGACATCATCTTAGAGGTTTCTCTTCAACGTTTATTTTTTCAATAAGCTGTCACATTCTGTTCCTTACTTGTAAGACGCAATTAAAAGGAACAAGCAGCAGCTTGAACAAAGAAAACTACAGACGAGTACATGAACCAGTTTGATTACTTCAAGCTCATATGACTCAAAAGTGGTTAAAAGGTCAGGGTAATGTTAGCAGGAAGGATAAGGATGGAAACGGTTTGATGAATCTTTATCAACATGAGAGCAAAAGCAAGTGAGCAAGAGTCGACAGCCGTGCTCGCAGCTCTGAGAGGCTGTAGTGGAGCTAATTGTTCACATCAGTGTGCTCACAATAATATCAGTTTGATAGCCAGATACAGTGTTTGCTATTCTCACTGTGCTAATTAGGCATGTTAGCACGTTAACATTTGTCAAATAGCGCTAAACACAGAGTAGAACTGAGGCTGATGGGAATGTCATTATTTAAAGGGAGATTACGATTCATCCTCTGAGTGCAGTGAATGTCTGATACTTCACAGCAAATAAACACGTCGGTAGTTTTCTGCCAACTTCACCATTTTAGTTTAATTAAGCTGTTGAGTAATAAACTCTAACTAAATCAGGACACGTTGTTCTCTATTGATACAGGCCCAAATATTCTGGAGGGGGCTTCAGTACTTTCTGCAATAGACATACTTTCCAAGTAGTATACATTGAAAGGTTCAAACAACAGTTCTTCTTTGGATAGTTTAAGTTCTACTCGATGCAGGTCCGTGGTCAACAGACTAGATCATTAAAAAAGACAACACTGGCCTACATTTTTTCCCCAACCCCCTTTTAGCATTTAGTACTTCCCGTTTGGCATTATACACTTCTGTGTACAGCATTCATAAATAATGCGTGATAACATCCAAACTGCCTGTCCGAGAAGCTTACGGGATGATCGGTCCTTGCCTCCAAATATGCCAAACAGCTGCCTATGACGGCTCAAAATTAAATCAAACTGTTAATCCACAAATTACGGAGGTGACAGTGAAGGACCATTACCCAATGCTGGCCTATAGCTACGCATGTCACTCTCGGATAGGTAGCTAACAAGTGCCTTTGGTTTTTTGAAAGTGGATTTGGGCAAAGTCAACGAAGTAAAGCTTATCTGGGAGGGAACAACAGTGTGTAAGAGGAGCCGTGGACTTGCCTTGAACACTTCAAACATCATATCAAACCATCATTAATTGGCCTCATCTGACAGGCATTATCCTGGGGCTTCTTATTACAGCAGAGGAAGTGCTTATCATTCAACAGGAGGACTTTTTTTATTTCCTGTAGCTACCTGTGAGGACTGGAGGGAAAAAATGAGTTTGGTAACATCTTCAGCCTTGATGTGTTAATTGCTGCCTTTGATTTAAGAGAAATTTGCACTTGATGGTAAACTGTGAATCAGCGGAACCTGTAGACTGATATTGGAGGAGTTCAGTGGATGTCTCCTCTATTTTAAATATTGCTCAGTGAGGTTGGGAGCATTCTTTGTAAAGTCGAATGATAAAGCGAATAATGAAAAGTGAGAGGCCTTGGACTGTAGCACACACGTAGCTGGGCGTTTCAAGGATAGTCTGCAATACAATGTAAGGCTAGGTGATAATTAAGTTGACTAGGTTTTATTCAGACAAAAAACCCAGAGACTCTCTAAAAACTTTTTGAAATGTAATTTATGAGGACATGGACACACTGGAATCCTCATCTCTTAAGAAAAGTTTGCAAAGTTTACGGTTTGATGAAGTTAATTATGACCCTGAACTCACAAACAAGTCAAGTGTCTGGCCATACGACTCCAACTGCTGCACTGGTGAAGACTGAAGCCATGAAAAATGAGAAAAGGGAGGCAAGCATGTAATTGGGGGATCAAACTGTCATCTCTGTGTGTCTTTGTAATTGTACATGTGTGGTTAAGGAGCTGTAAATCAGTTTTGAATACATGTTTCTTTAAAACATATGGTGATTGGGATAGATATGGCTATCTCACTGCATAATTAGCTTCAAAATGCATCTACTTTTATATTTTCAACACCACTTTGTTATGACGTCCATGCACAGTTCCTACAAATGTATCGAATCATTGGATGACAAAAAATATAAATACATCCTACTTAAGGACAAATTCAGAATATTACAGATTTATAAACTCATAACCGTGTTAAAGAGTTTAACATTTACAAAACTGTTGCTGTGTTATCGCGGTATCTATAGAAGGCACCTAAGGAGAGGTTCATTTGCAGCAGACAGTTTTTATCAAGACAAATGAAAAATTTTAATAAAGGAGCTGAATCCGAGATGTTTCTTTGGAAAATGCTTGGCAGATCAAATGTTAAACAAAATGTAACACCCCTCATGGTTTTGTAACAGCAGTGACTGAAACCATGTGGACAGACGAAGGGAAGGCGAGACGTAAAAACAGAAGAAAGTCACAGAAGATATATAATCCCTATTCTGGAAGAATGGTGGATTATAGGATTTCTGGATTCCTCACAGTCTCTGCCATATGCTGCTGTAGTTACACCTTTACACCAGCCTGACTCACTGGAGATGCTTAAATTCTTCAGTAAGTCAAAGCTCAACCAAGGCCTTCCGAAACAACTCCTTCAATTATGTCCCTTTATGCACGGTTATCAACAGAAATCAAGTCAAACTTGTTTCAAACCACTGGGACGTTTGCTTTTGCTTGAAAAACTTATTCTGTGGCAGTAATCAGATATTTTCCACTTAAGCGAGTCTGAGATTTTCTGAAACCTGTTCATATCACAGGTATTGAGTTGTTATTTTAATGTTCAACACAGCTTATCCTCAGCTGTTACAATAAGCACTGCACATCTATCCCCTAATTCAAACTTGTATTGGGTTTTGGCTTGGGGACATAATCCCTTCCCCGGCTCGCTCACTGGCAAAGCCACATTGAATCAACTCATCAATACCACTTTGTTTACTGAATACAGATGACTTTGCTCAAGAATCCCCTTAGCACAGCACAGGATATAAAGACATGAATGAGTGTAAGCTCATGATGATTTCATCTGCGCTTTTTTAAATACTTGAGCTACTATTTAAGCAATTGCAGCAGACAGCGATTTCGCTTTGCAATTATATCCAGATCGTTTGGGTTTTGGCCCAATGAAAGAGCCTTGGTGCTTTACCCCTTTATCTTGACTCGCAGGTATTGCCTCGTTTGTAAACTCTTCTCAGGTCCAGTGGGTTGCCAGCCACGGCAGCATTTCACCTCTATATTCTGCCGTGCTGGACTACAGGCCCACAGACACGCACTTGAACAATGAGGGGCTTTAGGTCCATAACTTCATCATGTCACACTGAGCCAGGGTTTCCTCATACTCGCTTTATCACACACAATACAAGTGGCTAAGCTCACTATAGGGTTCTCAGCCACTGTGGAGGAGTGTTAGCTATCAGCAACAAAGAGCCTGCGATTGGCTGTAAAAATACAATTAAGGAAAGGGGAGACTAAATTATATACCTATAATGTAATGGGAAATATGCACTGTGTAGTGTGATAGTTTACCTCCACTATTTACTCAATGATGTGAAAAATGAAATTATATTGAATTTTAAAGGCCACAATTTATTTAACATATTACTTGTTATTCAGAGCTGAGGTGGGACTGAGTCATTGTTCATATCCTCAACATGTAAAAATGTGCTCTTCACATTAAACAATGTAATTTCAGTTGCTTCAACAGAGAAATAATACATTACTACAAGCATGATGCTTATTGGTCATAGAGTATTTTACAGTGTTGTATTTGTGCTATTACATAAGTAGAGCCCTACATGGATTATGGATGAGACTACTCTTTATTAATTACATTATCACCTTGTAAGTATCATCACACTCAAACTGTAATCACATCTCCTGATCTGATCGAAAAGTCAATCCAATCCGTTACCTTGCTTGGTCACGACAAGGGGCCTGGATTACTTAACAAACACTCCCTTAACTCTGCCAGGAGAACTGTTTGTCAACAGCCTAATATCATCATAGTCATAACATGTGAGACCCATTTTACATCAGATAGCCCACACTAATCTGGTATAACTACAAATAATTCAATCTTGATCTTATTAAATGTACTACTTCCCTCAACTAAGCTGGATGGGAAAAGTTGCTATGGAACTTCTCAGTGTTTGATTACTGACTTTTTGTTATTAAATATGAAAAGCAACCAACAAGGACAACAGATATTAATGCAAAGAGAAAAAGTTGGAAAGAGCCAAAATAGGAAAACTAAGATACAACTGATTTCTGGAACCCATGAATATGCCAGGATACTTGAACTATGGACAGCCTCGTAAATCCCGCTCCAAACGCTACACAATCACCAAGCCAACATCAAAATGTGAGGAGTTTGCTACATTTTTCAGAGACATGATAACAGAAGTCAGATTGGGCTTAACCCAGGTTGAATAGAATGTTCATGAGCTTTTGTCTTTGAAAATGTATCCAATGCCTATAAGATAGTTATGCAGTTTATATAGAAAATGTTTTTCCCACTGGTGTATGGGACATCTGGTCTCTTATTCCTACTGATCCGCAAGTCCTTAATTCACACTGAATGTTGTGTTGTTAAACTGGTCCAACTTTCACCAAAGACAGGACGTTAAGGGACAAAATAAAGGGATCAGAGTCCAATGTTGTTGTTGAAACACATTTTGTCAATACGAATTGTTTCATTTGTAGAGTAAACAATGTTACTTGATTATCTCGATCCAAACCAGAGTACATGAAAGGGAGATTTTCTCCCGCAGCAGATGAGGCTAAGGGATTTCTTACAGATTACTCTGAAAAACACAACATAGTTGTGTTTTTTAAATGTTTACACATCCTTGAAATCCTTTCTAACAACAGAGGTAATTGTGTAAATCAAAAAAACGAGCACTTTAGGACTTCCTCGATTCATCCACGGATCATAATTCCCCAAAATGAATGAGATGTTTGTAAAATTCCTGAGGAAAAACAAATGGCTGAAATCCTACCCTGCCAGAGGCATCTGTGCAGCATCAGCTGGGTTAAGTGATTTGATCCTTAGTGCTTGCGCTCAGTTGTTTGGACTCTTACTTAATCTTTAACTCCTCCACTGCTCACTCTGCAGCACTATGACCCTCAGTGGAACCTGGAGAGGATTAATTGAAAAGCAAAGTTAAACTAGTTGTTTTTGGAAGGCTTTATCCTTAATTGACTACAGGCTTTTGCTGTTTATCTCTTCCTGCTGCTTAAAACCAAATCCAAAGCCACTCATTGGACCAGCCAGGGTATCTATGTCAGCCCACTTAATCACTGTCTTAATCTAATCTGTGCATCATGAGCCTGCCTTATTTACTTGTTTTCTGCTCTTCACTTTCCTTGCAGAAGTTGATCACAGCTCAGCTGTGTACTATCCACTGCTCCAGTTTCTCTCGGAAAACTATTAATTGTTTAAGGACAGACCTCTGCGTCAGTGTGTAAACATGCAGCTTGATAGCAGCTGTCAAACATATCTCTGCAGAGCTGTGAACAAAGGGTATAATTGCTCTATCACATACCAGTTCAATACGCCATTATTTTCACTGCATTGTTGGGCATGTGGGCCCTCCCAACAGAGAAGCATTGATTCAGTGAAATAGATTCATGCTCACTGTGTCAGAATTGAAGTGTGCACTCAGCGAATGTCCCTGTATCACACACCAAGTTAACCAACTGAATTACTGCTGGTAAAAATCCATCATTAACTGAAGTATGAAAATCTTACCACACAGCCGTCATGTGAGAGACTAAATGAAACAACCTGCACCATTAACACATAAGAACAATTAAACTGGATTCCATTTTTTGGAAATGCTGATAAATAATTATTATTATTAAATATTTTGAATTCAAAAGTATAAAAAAGGTCCAATAAAAATATAGACATCAAATCGATTTTTATTATCAAAAATAATCTAATAATTCTCTTATTGAGAGTTAAGGACAGAGGATGTTGCGACTTATCAAGACATATGTGACAAATTGTGACTTCTGAATATGGGCTGTATAAATATAATTTGATTGATTATTGAAATCATGTGACTCTTAAAAGGCATAAATTCCCAATCATTTTTTGTTACAAAAATATAAACATTTTCTGTGCTTTATTAAATCTGAGAGACTTTTTGACCGTCTGATGCAACAATACATTACAATATAACTTGGACGTATGAAACTACCAGTTTCAAACTAGATATTTTTCAGATTGATCAGCTGACGACCTGCAGAAAATAATTAAGGATTAGTGAAAGCCCTAAATCTGACTTCATTTTAAAGCTACTAAAGAAATACCTTAAACAAAAAGCCAATCAATGTTCAAAACATCTATCTAACTTTTCAGTTATACTTTATCAAAACTGAGATCGATGCAAGATTAGATCCGATTAATTGTCCAAATATTTCAACGGAAAAAATTCTGGAGAAGAAATTCTGTTGCCTTTATTTAGGCCTTAGTCTTACATATTCAGGCACAAAGAAACAGTTTTCTTTAGTTAATCTTCTTAATGAGATTATTCTATTATTATCCACCTTGGAACACCAGTTTGGGATGGCGTCCTAAAGATATATACTACAAGAAAATTATTTTCCAGATGCATATCAGACGAGCTTTGACCAATTGAGCACGTCCACCTCAGTCGTCATAACTCACTGACTCCTAAATCCTGAAGTCAGTCTGGGCACAAACTTCACAGCAATGTGTATTTTGGGAGAGAATGAAAGGAAGGATAAAGAAATGAAGAAAATCAAGTAGGCAGAAAGGAAAAGCAGAAAAAAAAGACTGAGAGATTACTCCTGTGACACGACTGCACTGTCTGCCTCATTCATCCAAATCTGCCAAATTTGATAATAATGAGCTACATGATCCCATGATAGAAGAATCCACAACACAGCAACTGTGGGTCTTTGTTAAGCAGCTCGAATGAAAGTAAAACACTTCAGGCTTCATGTAAAAAAAGAGAACAATATTCATTAACATTCTCTAATTTTTTTTACATATCATTTGTTCTGGACCATCCAATTAGGCCACACATGAGCTGTCACTGAGATTCCACCACGTCACGTTTAAATATGCTGACACTGAACCAGATTTTCGAGTTGCTGAAAATAGTTGCTTTTAAATAATGTATTTTATCTTGAAATGTTACATATTGACTGAGTTGAGACCTATTTTCATACTTTCTAACATGCCTAATATTAACACGTATCCTTCAGTGCAAATTGTTCAAGAGTTTTTTATACCCTAAACTGAATTAGCAGAAATCTCCTATACTGTTCATAATAAATGGACCAGATAATTGAAACAGGTAAAAACACTGCATGATGCAGCTTTACACTAAAATCAGTGTTTCTCTGACGTCCTTTGGTGGACACATGGTGTCGGGAGGAACTGCTTTTTTTTTTTATTTCCAATTTCTCTTAAGATCTAGACGCACAATTACTAAAAGTCTCTATTCAGTTAAGGTCATAATGTTATAAGGTTGGAAATGTTTTAATATATGATTTTTCGGGTTTCTGGGAAACACCGCCCTGCTGTTTTGTGGGTATGTTGAACGTGCAGCAAAAAAGGTTTTTTAAGGATTTCAGCAAAAGCTCTACACAACCATAAAATGGTCTGACACAAGTTTCTTGATAATCAACAATAATTTGGTAGTTGCAGATTACCTACCATGACTAGATGCTATTCACGGGATAAGAGCAGAATAGAAACATTCCAGATTATATTTTGTGAAGTAAGCTAACGCTATAGAAAAATACATTTGGATGACTCTACATGGATTTTTCTTGCAGTCCTAAAAGCTATTTGAACGTTAAATGCACACATACTGCGTTGCTGAGATTATCAGGTAAAAGCTGTGAAGAAAATGTGATGAATCAGACGAAGGACTTGGCTTCATTCTAAAAAGATGTTTACCTTACATGTAGAAAGCTGGTTATAAGTAAGAGTGAATTGCATGGCTATTGAACGTGAGAAAAGATGCTATGCCATTATATATTTCCCTGGTGCGTCCACTGAGAATCCAGTAAAAAAAAGGGATTTGTCCATTCACTTTAAGTCCACCAAAGAGTTAAGCATTTAAAAATTCTGCAGTAAAGCTATAAAGTGTTCTTGAAATTCAGCTGGCAGCCGGCCTCACCAGTCATCCATTGATTTGATGTGTGCTTCAAGAATCTGGCCCGTATAGACAAACTGTGAGCCAGGACATCCAAACAAACAGAGAAACCAAGATCCCTCCTTGGCAGGTTCCTTTTACAGCTTCAGTGCGGCCCAGTCACGTAAGATGGCCCCCATCAGTCCACCTCCACGCTACTCTCACGCTTTAATGAGAACACTTCTGAACTACTTGACTTGAAAACATAGTGCTGACTTAAGATTGTTAGTACTGGTGCAATATAAAAGATTTTTGTGAATTAGTGTGCCTTGTGGTTCACAGGGTGCTCAGACTGTATAAGTTATTATACGTATGTACGCAAAAAAGCTGTGTTCTATAAGGTTAGAGGGTAAAATATATTTAGTTGGGTTGTTCCTTCAGTATATAACTGTTCCAAACATTCTTCTTTCATTCTGCTCAAGTGTTGAACCCCCCTGAATAAACAGCTTTGTTGTATCCTCTTAAATATAACACCCATAGAATTCTTAGCACTCTGTGGTGTTGTTGATAATTTAGTTTTCTAAGGGATGACAGAAAGGTCAAGCTGAATCAATACAAATGCATATACTGCTCTTTGTTTGAAATAAGTCACCACGGTGTCTTTATTCCAAAGCAACAACTCTGTACTGTAAACACTCTGTTGTGAGAAGGAACCTGGAAACCTTCACTGTCTTTATTTAGAGATGTCAGAGTTCATAAACCTACCCCGGCCAGGTTCATTCTTCTGCCCTCTAGATAATCGCACTGATTTGACTGCACGGTAAATATAACATTTCGACAATCGGAAAAACAGTAAACCCTCAAATCAACTCTTTTAAAGAATTCATCAGTGTTAATGTAAACAACATATTGAAGCATTACTCCTGGCATTGCTACAAGAAACAAATAGCAACGTGCATTTAAACTGTCACTGTTAAAATGCACCTGTGAGATGATGCTGTTAAGGTTAGTATAACCAAATGTAACAGTGTTTAAGGCAGGTTCGGTTTGGACAGGGATTTTGTTTAATGTGAGATCATTAAAGCAAAACTCCCATGAAGTACATTGAAATGAAAAAGACTAAATATTAAATGATACATTTTATATAATTATGAATTTACATAGATAAATAAAATAGAGCAATCAAGAAAGTACACCTCTTTCACCAGTGCTCAACCATGACACTGAAAAAATATTTGTATTTCACCTTAAAAGGACCCATCGTATGCCCATTTTACCACAGTTGATATGGTTCCTTGTGGGTCTTAATGAAATGTCTTTAACATATTTTGGTCAAATACCACAAGGATAATTTAAAACAGCACCTTTTATACCCGTTCTAAAACAGCCCTCATCAGATTGACCTGTTTTGAGTTTTCATAATATGTCCCCTTTAAGATAGGCTTCAAAGACCCTTAACAACACCCTTTAATTAGTTTCTAGAAAATCAATTGACTTTTAGATGACATCTCTCCTTGGATTTTGCCATGTATCTGCATGTTCTCACATAAGCCCCCAGTGGACAACCCAAAAGAGGGCCTTTTCGGTTTCAACCCTACTTGAAGGCCACAGTACTGTCTTCTACACTCTTTCACCCTGTCCACACCAATGCAAAAAATATTTGCAACACAAACTTTTCCATCTGCGTTTGGGCCTCTCATGCACAAGCAAACTTAAGTAACTAAAACAAATTTTATAAACGCCTTCCAAAGTTTTGTGTACATGTAAAACAGAGTGTTTGGGGAATAATGATGTCACAGATTACTTGACCTAGGCCCACTGTTCATTTAAGCAAAGGGAACGCGCCAGAACTAACAACAACATCGACGGTTATATGCCAGTGGCACTGCCAGGCCTCATTACAAGTTTAATTACAAGCTATTACAAGCTATATTTAGCATCACTGCACCACATCACAAACATTCACAGGCATCTGCCTCACCCAATATTACTTGACCACAGTGGTTTTCTCTGGTATTTGATGGATCGCAGATCGCGACATTGTTGCCACCTTCTGGACCAGCATGCTTGTTTGAGCATTTGTAGTTGTTCTTGTGTTCCTGTCTGAGATATTTTGTTAATTGAAGGTCATGCGGGTGAAGATTTATTTTTCAAAATGTGGATAAATAAGAATATATATAAAAAATATATATTCACAGCAATGTGGATAGAGCCTTGGAATGGAAGAGGTTAGGGGGGGTTATTCAGTTGGGCGCAATCTGCAACTTTACCTATAGATGTCACTGACCCTAACTCTAACATTACACACTGGTCCTTTAAACGGAAAGTTCACCCAAAATGAAAATTCACTCATTCTGAATTATGATGGGGGGGTGGGTGAAGTGTTTGAGTCCACAAAACACTTCTGGAGTCTCAGCGTTGCAGACCAATCCAATACAAATGAAGTCAATTGTGATGCCTTCTTCAGAAGTAAAGAAACATAACATGCCTCCATACTGCCCGTGTCGTGTCAAACAAGTGTCCGAAAGCCCCGACATCCAAATTCCACTCGAAACGAGGTCATTTACACCAAGCTTCAAGCCTAACCTGGCACCACACGAGCAGGATGGAGGCTTGTTGTGTTTGTTCTGTTTTATTACGTCTGAAGATAGGTCAGTAATTTCTTTAATTGTATTGGATTCGGCTGCTACACTGTTTACCCCTGAAACTCCAAAAGTGTTTTGTGGACTTAAACACTTCACCCAGCCCTCCATCCAACACCAACAGAAAGCCCCGCACTGCAGCACACCAACGGGACCAGGAGCATACACGCAACAGGATAACAAGCTATCAGAGGTGCTTTGACTGTTGCAGTTGTCTTTATTTGATAAATAATTTGCAAGGGTGGTGTGTTATCAGAAAATCTCCAAAGTTGTCTCTAACAATGCAATATCTTTGTTGCTATTGTCAGAATGCAGTTGAGAGGCCTCAGCCTCAACAAGTAATCCCTCGGACTTGTACCGAGAACACAAGTGGTGAGGAGAGGGAAGTTGGGCTGCTACAGAAGCCACAAAGAACAATAACACAGCTGTTTCCACGCTCACGAGTCAGTGGTTCAGAGTGTTTTGGTCTCGAAGCTTAAGGTGTAAGACATAATCTAAATTTATCCCGCTGACAGCTCTCACCTCTTTAGCTGATGAACTAATGTTACTTTGGTTTCACAGACTGACAGGAAAAGCTGCTCTTAGCTGCTCTGAAAGCTCAAGGGAACCTGATTTAGGTGATTAAAATATTGATGGGTACAGTTTAAAGTGTGTGAGATTCCACAGTGCTAAGCTAGTCAGTGTTCAACAGCTATCTGGCTACAACATATGAGAACTGAACTGTGAACATGTGACAGACGTTCATACTGGATGGAGACAGTCTCTCTCTGGTTCTTTCCAGCATTCATATTAACACATGAAACAAACATACTTACTTCCATGATACTTTGTTATTTTAAGTTTTAAATGATCATTTATCCCTTTTCTTCTTCAATAGTTTAATAGCAGCCGACTGGGAAATTTGTTTCCATGTCCATGAATCTACTCCTAATACTCGCACAATAGCAGTTACTAGGAGAGTACTTAGCATTTTCTTGTGCTAATTTTCTTGAAATTAAATACAAATTTGCACTACGTTTGGATGGAAACCTGACAACTCATTCTGCCCTTTATTCCAGGAGGACAATTCGAAAAAGGTGTGACATTTAAACATAACTCTATTGGAAATCCTTTAACAATTACAATGTTCATGGTTGATATTTGTACAGTATCTGCACAAGTATCACATAGTGTATGGAAAGACAAAACCCTTCTCTCTAACAAACAGACACTTACAGTATCAGATGTTCATACTGTAGGAGAGCGTGTGTGTTTTAGGATTTTGCCGATGTTGGTAGAGCAGGTTGTGTCTCAAACTACATAATATGTACAGAGCTTTGCCACTTTTTTGTCTGTAAAAAAAGAAGAAACTCTTTTGTCTGCCCTCTGTCTCTGATGGCACATATAAGCGTATTGTTAATACAAGACTGAAGGTGTGTTAATGAAAGCCGTGGAAGGGGGGAATCTTCTTGCACCACCTGTTCAACATTTTCATATTCTGCGAGGAAGAGCTCAGGTTCCCAAACGAGCACCTTACCATCTGTTTCAAGAGTCAAATGTTAGTATTCAACAACAGTCCATACTTTGCTGCGCACAGACACCTCAGAGCTTTCTAATTTCAGCATCGCTACTTATGGTTTGTGGTCTATACCATCTCATAATATCTGCTTCATAATAGTGCAGCTTATTGGAAATGCAGTTTATCTAATGGCATACTTTTTAGTAACAGTAGCAAAAAACAACAATCAACTCTGCACTGCTCCATTAGAATTAAAAACACACAAGCATGACTGAAACAGTAATGACATTAGATCTTACATCAATTATAGCAAAGGCCATTAGTGTTATCGGGACATGCATACACAAATCTGATGTGGCTGTTAAGGGAGTTCTCAGCAGCTTATCAGAAACAACGCCAACAAAGAGTCAGCTAATTAGTAGATAAAGACAAAGAGTCATTGTCGGATAAACTAATGTACCAGAAGCATACTAGATGTGCAGCAATGATGTCTACATCCACATTTAATAACAGGTATCTATTATTTGAATAAGTCCTTTTTTTATTTTCAGACCCACAACGATGAGTGGCATCTCCAATCTCTCAGTTGCAGCTGAAAATATACACAACCTAAAAACAAGCCTGAAGGTTAACGGTTATTTTCTTACTGACTATCTGTAATCTAAGTCAACCGTGAAGTTCAAGATGTTCCTAGTGCAAAGCCGTGTTTTAACATCAAAGCTGAAAACATTTTCCGGCTAAAATCTGAATTGTCTCTGTGTAACACTCTCTAAACTTTCAGAATCGTTTTTTCATTGTTCCGGTTAATAGAGAAAATTGTCGTCTAGTGTCACATGAGACGTACAGTCAAACACAGGGTCTAGTCACACAGGCAGTTGTGATTCGACAATCAATTAGTCAAAACCTAGACTAAATTATGAATCACTTCCTGCGCTTGAGACAACTTCAGAGGGGTTGTGGAAACACTTTGATGGAGCAGCAAATACGTTGCTTATGTCTGTCTGATGAGGTTACAAAAGCCCACTCAACAAAGGTTTCCTTGACTCCAATGGTTATGCTTTTTTCCACATTTTCATTGAAAAAACATGACTTGTTTTTCTCAAAACCAAGGATAATTGAATAAATCAAGAATGCATCATGGGAACATTTATAGTACGTCATTAAAGCAACCTTACTGCCCTTTGGACAACTGTCAGTGACGAACAATCGATAGACACAGCAAAGGAAGAACTTAAATAATGTTCTATGTATGTTGCATATACACTGTTTTATAGTTATTAAGATGCAACCAATCTGGAAGCTAGAACATAACGAGAACGATTTGACAAAAATGAATAGAATAACTGGATAAATTATAGAAAAATATAATTATACAATTAAAAAGATTAAATTAAAATGAATTTTAGGTCTTCCTGCTTTAAATTCAATAAAGATGCAAATTAAATTTTTTGTAGGAATTCATAATTATAGAAATGGACATTTTTTATGCTGCACTTGAAGTTAAAAACACAACTCTCCGTGTCTATATGTCAATATTTTATGCATTTTAAACACGATAAAATTGGTTTACAAAATATCTACAAACTCTAAATAATTACCACTAATGTCTGTACAGTATTTTTCCAATCATGAAAAACACAGCTGAGTGAGAGTAAAGCATTAAGTTGAAGGTTTCTGATTGTCTGCTTTCTAAAAAACATTAAGAAATTGTATATATAAATTGAATATCGCTTCAAAAGTGACACGCATATACAAGACACACGCATATATATATAAATATATATGTATGTAAAGTAAATAGAATGAAATTAAAGAAGATGTTTAACAGTGCTGTACTGATGTGGAAAGGCAGAAAAATATTATTAAGTACTCACCCAAATTTTTACACTAAGTGATGATAGGGACAACAGGATCAGACACCTGAAAAGAAAAACATTTTAAGTATACAGCTCATATATACAGAAACAACAGCTTCACAGAGAGATAATCATTTGGGCCAGTATGTGGATCACTTCTGATCTGATCTCTCCGTTCTTGGTCTGAAGCTGCGGTTTGGGTGCTTGTTTCATTTCAGTGACTTTCATTTGTTTACTTTCGGAAAGTTGGCATTACAGCGCAGCACCAACTCCTAAAGTGAAACACTAACTTTTGACTGCAGGGGATAAATTCAAGAATGATAATTGTGACTGAAATTTCTATTTCGGGTGTTGTGAATGTCCTACATTCTGTTTAGATACAGGTATGGGTGGGGGTGGAATGATTTTTGTCTCCAGGGCCCTGAGATGTGTATTCCTCTTGCTGAGGAATGTTTTTGTTCTGATAAATTGACATTGTCAGTTTCCCACGTTGCCACAGTGTGGCATATACTATAGGGAGCAGTGGTGGGAACACAGATGCTACACACGATTGGCGTCAGTCAATGTGACAGTTCTTGTTTTTTCTTTTCTTTTGAAGAAGGGGGGGTCTATTTTTCTAAATCTGAACTTCCAAGTCGAGGAAGCAGGAAGGAATAAGAATGAATACACCTACACTCCCCTTCTCCCTTTAGAATGGCAAAAATCTCTTTGTACTCGCATCATAATTACTGGTGGGCGCCAGTTTGGAATTGTTATCCATGCCTCCTTCACACTTTTTTTCTTTTTTGCAAGAATATTTCAATGTTTTGAGAACATGTAACTAACAACTAAGTCTTTTCTCAACTTCTCTTCGGTTTCTTTATGCTGTGCTGATGTTAAAGAACAAGTATTGCTTGAATCGAGGCTCCTTGTTATAGCACATGCTCCCGTTGTTGAGGCGCTGCGTGTTCCACAAGCACAGCGAGCAGGTAGCCACAGAGGAGAAGTAACCAGGAGCTGGGGACACCTTTCCCCAGGGAAATAATGTTGATGAACGAGCTTTATTTTGGTCTTTTCATGAAGTCTGAGGTCTTCAAGACACAGTGACAGTTAGTGATTATAGTTTCCACTTTTAATTTGGTGCTTTTTCAGTGTTGAGCATTGAACTTAAAAGGATCCTTTGTGTTCCCACAAGGAAAATGCTTTCCTTTATCACAAATTAACGTCAAAATATGTGTTGAGTTTGTTTTTGGTTAGTGCCAATTTTAACTTTATATCAGAAACCAATAATAACAATGTAAACCTTCTGCAGATTTTTTTCATTTCAATAATTTTAGAATTTTAGAATTTTTTTCACAAATTGCTGTCAAATTGGAATGGAAAATCAACTAAATAGAATAAAAAATTAAAGATAAAAAAAACTGATAAGTCAATGAGAAAATAATCATTGTTTGTAGCCTCTTTGAATATATAGCTCTGAACATACATCAAATATTATTTTATTAAATTTAACAGTGCTCTATTATGTGTTGAAAGTACACAATAAAACATAAATAAATCAGGTATTAAACCACATGTAGATGAACCTGCAGCAATAGCACTCAATGTGAATCTAACCAACACTAAAACTGAACACATTCTCTGACTACAGACAAAAAAAGACTGAAAGTCAATTCAACCAGATCTGCCCCAAAAAAGGTCTGCGTGCCAACAGTTAGTACATGTGACACCACAGTCAGCTTTCCCAAGGACCGACTTTGGCTGTTTACGTCGACCAGAACTATTGTGGCTTCTTTTCATACACAGTGCAGAGAACAAAACAGATAACCGTGGACCTTATGCGTCCATAAGTGTTGGCAAATATACGTAACTTCCTGTGGGCAGCTGTCAACTTATATTGTGCGCCACAGCTATGGGGTTTAGATATTAATTTCCATTATTATTAACCCAAGGTTTGCAGAGACTCTCACAAGCAGCAGTCTTCAAGCGTCGCAGAGATTATCCACAACTGCAAAATATCCACAATCACAGAAATCCATGCAACTAATGGTCGCACTGATTTCATGTCCATCGAAATTTCAGGCAAAATAAATGATACATAGCAGCACAAATTTCTTACCAATTGACTCAACATTTTTTTCTGAGAAGTTAGGGACTTGGAATCTGTCTACAAATTTGAAGATACAGATGAAAACAAAAAGGGTTCCAGCACGTTCTGTACAGAAACATCTGGGGAAGTTTCCAGCTGAAAGGGAGTTGCGTAATTGGAGATCTGGCCAGAAATTGTGGAAAACACATCAGTTGAGCTTATGGCTTTGTGTGTGGCTGTCAGTTGCCAGCCAAGTAAATTAACCAGAATTACCGCCTCGTGGTCGTCTGCCTCCACCAACCAGTTATTTTGCGGGAAATATGTTCACAATCTCCCCTTGTTTTCCTGAGTTATGACTTTGAATAACAGCCAGAAAAGTGGTTTTGCACAATATTATGACATCACAGTGAAGCTGACTTTTGACTGTTTTGGATACAAAATGTCATCACTTTTGTTCAATTGGATGTTTGTGTTAAATTGTGTTATAATTAGTGAATTAAACATTGAGAAATTAGCAAAGTCCTGAGAACAAGTGTTTGTCTGTGCTTCAAAGAAATCCCCTCAAGATGTTCCTGACATGTTGGGATCAGGAAAATGGGTCACACAGAAGGACAGATGACCAACCCAGTTGTAATCATGCCATCGCTGGGGCCGAGACTGTGCCAGTCTGGGCTGAATTCTAACGTTCCACTGGTCACTTGGTTGGTCAAAACAAATTACTACAGATTAAAAATGTGAAAATGTATAAATTCTTAGATGCATCGTGATGTAGAGACAGAACCTAATCGATTCATGTTTTCAGCTACGTTCAGTGTTTTGCTGATGTCCCGCTGCTGCATAATTATAACCAGCACTGCTTCACGACAGATGCACATAACAGGTCCGGTCCGGTCTGCCTGTGTCAGAGTCTTTGGGATGGAATTGATGAATACCCAAATATATTGTGTAAATGTCAATAATTAGGAAGTTGACACCCACTACTAGGCAATGCATTAAAAATAATGGCTACTCTACCTCGTTCTACACCAGTCACTCATTTACAAACAGATATAATGGGCTATCAAGAAAAAGCATCCCGGTGATGACAACGTTGACAACAACAACAACAGCGGTAATATTACTCAACTCAACTAAAGCAAGCCATTGTATATTGTGTGTGAATGCCCTAACAATTGCATCTTTAGTCTTATAGTGAAAAACGGAAATTATATTTGTGTATGTGAGCCATTTTTGGTAAAACGGAAGCTGCTGTAAAACATTTGCCCCAATTAGATCTAGTCTTAAAGTAATTTAAGGTCATCAAAATAAAAACATACAGGCAAGACATGTTTTGAACACATATAAAAAGGCTGAAAATCCGCTCCATGGTTGAAACTAATTCCTGACCCCTGCTGTAACGGAAACTTTACTGAATGATACTTACATTTTTCAAATGTCTAGTCTGGGAAAATAAGTCCAAAAAAGGCCAAATCATTCCCACTGTGGCTGCTGGTTTGATGGGAGTATTGTACATTCCTTGTGTGTCTGATGGTGAACAGCCAAACTAAATTGTTGTCAGTTATTTAGACCTCTCAAAGCACATTTCTATAAAAACTAAACATCTCTCAGTGGCAAAACTTGTAATATTTATCAGGTAGGGTTTTAAAATTGGACAAAAACTGAATTGAACTGAGGAGCAGCTTCAACTGTAGGAAACCCCCGATACTACTTTGGGAGATATAAATAGGATTCAAAATGTTGCCATGGATTCAGTGAGTTCTACCATAAACCTCAACTAGAGTCTCATTGCGTAACCTGCATTTGTTTACATTCCTGCAAACTGGCACCATTCAAAGTAAACTAAGTTATCTTTGATAAGTTCCTGTTTGCATTGTACAAATTAATGTACAGATAACTCTCACTGGGTCATGTTGATACTGAAGAAAACTTAAAAACATTCTTAGGTTGTGTGATGAGTTGTTTTTGTGTCTAAGTTGTTCTTGTTTCTAAACATATTGCATCAATCACAGGCCAACCTGGACAGGGCGTGTATTAACGCAAAATGATACTGGGTAAAATGCGCTGCCTGCCATCACTCAGAAATATTCAGCCATTTTTTTGTTAGTCAAATAAAATGATCCAATTTCATTCAATGCCCAAGTCCATTATGATAACTTAGCTTAAACTATTTTCAGTCCAGTAGCCCATGGATAAAACACAATGAGCTAAATACTCAAATTATCAGAGCTATTAG